>NC_143409.1:15417500-15569015 GCF_052110815.1 Crocodylus siamensis | reverse complement strand
TGAAAGGATGGCCTTTTGCCAGACATTCAACTGGAGAAACATATTCATGGCATATTGTTCCAACTGCAGAGAAACCATACTATAGTAGCTTTTTAATTACCTCTTTTTTGCCTCAGGCTAGAGTTTATTTACTGTGCAGGGTATTTCCTTTCAGAAAACTTTACATCCTCCAGAAGATGTGAGTGACAAATGCAGAATTCAAAAGCAATAACTGAATGCTTCACTGAATCCCATTTGGTGAGATACTGTTGACATTTACTATTAACACATAAAAGACAAATAGTTCAGGCCCTCTGCACCAGGTGCTGTACAAACTTGTAGAAAATATCAATCCCATCTCCAAAGAACTTACAGTCTAAAAGGATAAGACAAATTTATGCTGCAACAGGATATGGTGAGAGGTGAGGAGAAGAGTTGGCAATAAAAAGGGGGTTCCTAGCCAACCAGAAAGCAGGGTTGAGTTTGACATCTCTGTTCTAGATCACCATCCCTGATATCCACAACTCCAAGTATAAACCATCCTCTTGTGCATTACATACCTGCATGTCTCAGTAAGTTCTGGTCTTAAATAGAAAATTTTGTCACATGTGAACAACATTATCAAGAGCTGAATTAGCTGACAAAGCTGAATGCTATTGACCACTCAAGACAGGAGATCACAATTAGCTTAACCAAATGTTGACCATGATTAATGCTGGGGTTTTCGAGAGCATGGGAGCTCAGTGCCCAAGATGAGTGGTTGTTCCTTAAGGAGACAAGGGGTGACCATCCCAACAAGAAGCAAGGGGGGCAGGAGTGCTCACCAAGGGTGTACAGGAATGCCTGATTGCCAAAAAGGCGGTGTACAACTGGTGGAATCTCCAAAGAGGAGTATACCTTCTCTGCTTGGGCCTGTAGGGGGCTGTCAGGAAAGCTAAGATGGACATAGAGCTAGTACTTGCATCCAAAATCAAAGATAATAAAAAGTCCTTTTTCAAATATACAGGGAGGATGAAGAAAGCACCAGGAAATGTGGGGGTCCTGCAAGATCCTTTGGGCAATCTGGTGGTTGCACCAGAGGAGAAAGCAGACCTCTTTAACCATTTCTTCACCTCCGTTTTCTTGTTCAGGGACCAGGACTTCCCCAACGTGATGCAAAACAAACCTCAGGTTGGGGAGGACTGGGTTAGAGAGCTTCTGGAGTGGCTGGACATATTCAAATCAGCAGGTCCAGATGCTCTCCACCCCAGGGTGTTGAGGGAGCTAGCAGGGGTTATTGCAGGGCCCTTGGCACGGCCTTATGAGTGCTTGTGGTGCTCAGGCCAGGTGCCAGATGATTGGAAGATAGCAAACGTGGTCCCCATCTCTAAAAAAGGGAGAAGGAAGGACCCGGGCAACTATAGGCCTGTCAGTTTTACCTCAATCCTAGGGAAACTCTTTGAGAAGATTATCATGGCGTACATCTGCGATGGGCCGGCTTCAGGGATGATGCTCAAAGGCAACTAGCACGGTTTCATTAGGGGAACGTCCCTGATTGCCTTTTATGATCAGGTCACAAAAGCATTGGAAGCAGGTGTCGCCGTGGACGTAGTCTTTCTGGACTTCAGCAAGGCCTTTGACACCATCTCCCACCCCATCCTCATTAAAAAATTGGGTGACTGTGGCATCAATGCCTACACAGTCAGATGGATTGCAGATTGGCTGAAGGGTCGTACTCAGAGGGTGGTGGTGGACGGGTCTTATTCAACCTGGGGGGAAGTGGGCAGCGGAGTCCCCCAGGGCTCGGTCCTTGGGCCTGTGCTGTTCAATTTCTTTACCAGCAATTTGGACAATGGGGTGAAAAGCAACCTGTTTAAATTCACTGATGATACCAAAATTTGGGGTGAGGTGAGCATGCTAATAGGGAGGGAAAGGGTGCAGCAAGACCTGGATAGGTTGCAGGGGTGGGCCAACAAAAACAGGATACGCTTCAACATTGACAAGTGCAGGGTGCTGCACTTAGGCAGTAGAAACCAGTAGCACATTTATAAGATGGGAAACTCCCTTCTTGAGAGCACAGAGGCAGAAAGGGATCTTGGAGTCATTACTGACTCCAAGATGAACATGGGCCGACAATGCGAGGTCACAGTTGGCAGGGCTAACCTGACCTTGTCGTGCATCCACAGGTGCATCTCAAGCAGGGCCAAGGAGGTGATCCTCCCCCTCTATGCGGCACTGGTCAGGCCGCAGCTGGAGTACTGCGTCTAGTTCTGTGCACCCCACTTCAGGAGGGATGTGGACAACATTGAGAGGGTTCAGAGGAGGGCCACCCACATGGTCCGGGGACACCTGAACCTGTTCAGTCTTCACAAGAGAAGGCTGAGGGGAGACCTGATGACCATGTATAAACTCACTGGGGGGACCAGAAGGGTTTGGGAGAGACCTTGTTTCCCCAGCACCCCCTGGCATAACAAGGAATAACGGCCACAAGTTGTTGGAGAGGAGGTTTAGATTAGACATCCGTAAAAACTACTTCACAGTCAGGGCAGCTAGGATCTGGAACCAACTTCCAAGGGAAGTGGTGCTGGCTCCTACCCTGGGGGTCTTTAAGAGGAGGCTTGATGCCTACCTGGCTGGGGTCATTTGAGCCCAGTTTTTTTTCCTCCTGCCCAGGCCAGGGGTCAGGCTGAAAGATCTACAAGGTCCCTTCCGACCTCACTTCTATGATTCTATGATCAATCAACTGTAGTCAGTACTATGCTAGCTAATAAGACTCTTCACAATCCAGTTCAAACACAATAGCATTTTCCAACAGACTAGCATGAAAGGACTGATCCTACAAGTAATTCCTAGAGGAAGATAGGAATGGAAGAGAGCTGTTAGTTTCCCCAAGTCCAGCCCTCTGCTATCTTATTCATAACTTATCAAACTAGAGTTGCCATTCCCTGTGCCACATCTTCCAGTATTCTCAAATGGAGATTCTTCCAAGCATGGGGCCTAAGCTCTTACAGTTTTGCTTCCAAGTCATATAACACATTCCATTTCCAAGTACTCATGCCCATTGGCCATCCTACCTTTGTCTCCATGTTCTACATCAGGGGTGTTAAACATATGGCCTGTGGGGCCAGATTTAGCCTATGGAGCTTCTTTATTTAGGGAGCTGGTCTACTGTCAGGCTAGGGAATTGGGAGTTGTAGTTTGGAGGAGCAGAACCTGCCACAGAACCTGAGGTCGAGGAGGACATGGCTCTAGAAGGCAAGGAAGGGCAAGCAAGGACTGCGCTGACAGTTTCACTCACTCTCTGGCCACTGGCCCCACCGCAGCCACTTGCCCCAGGGATTAAGCTATGAAGAGGCTCCTGGTCTAGATCCAGCCCAGAACCTGGGCTGAATTTGACACCCCTGTTTTACATCACTATCTCTACTGAAAAGTATGGCAAAGCTTGCATCATTTTGACCCATCCCTCTATTGTCTTTAATGACAACTCCAGTCAACCTTCACAGTGACCCCCACTTCTTTCCTTGTTTTCTTGTAATCTACAAAGCTAAAGAACCTTCCATGAGTTCTATTTTAGTTTAACTTTTAGCTCTTCCCATTTTATCTCTAAACCTTCTAATCTCCAAGTCATAGCTTTCTTTGAACACCCACTTTGTCCAGGCTGTAACAGATTGCCCTCCCCAGGGCCATCTTTTTCATTATCCGTGACCTATGTTGGGCACCCTTGAAGACCCCTTAAGGTTTGTCATGTCCTGCTTTCTACTGTCCTGCCACATCTTCATGGAAATATTATACTGATGTTCTTGTAAGTGGGAGACTGCCTATTGTATTTTGTATGTTGGGATTCTCCGCCACCATGGGCCTTGACCTCTGTCTTTCTCTTGCTAGGCCTCCCCATCTAAACCCACCAGATACGGTTTGACTCTGAGGCTCTAGCTCTTTAGTCTTGGGGCTTGTGGCCCTCCTTTCTGTGCCAGTTTGGAGACCAGCCTCCCTGGCCCAGAGGCCCATCTATTAGCCCCTACAGCCAGGGGGTTGCAAGTTCAAAACCAGGCAATGACCTTAAACCTCCACTGTCCCAGTCCAAAAAAAAAAATTCCCCACCCAGGTGTACCAGGCCACCCTGGCCTTTTAGGATTGTGCCCTTTGGTGCTGGGGCCTGTGCACCCCAAATACTGCACCCTCTCTGGCACTGGGGTCCCCACACTGTAGTGGAATCCCAGTGAGGCCTCCTCCTTCCCCAATAGCCTCACCCAAAGCACCGGTTGTTAATCAATCAAAAATTATAAATAGTCTGTCCATTGCCTATAACTGCCACCAAAAAAAATATAATTAAAGAAGGCAGCATGCCAGCCTACATTTTCTCAGGGGTTCATGCTTCTGCTCCCTACCATCTGCTACAGTCCTTCTGGGGTTGTTGCCACTTCTCCGGCAGTCCTCAGTAGTTCCCCTCCTGCAGCAGCCAGACTGCTCACCAAGCTTCTCCATGGAGCTCTTATATGTACGCCTTCCCCTTTGGCTGCTGGCCCCTACTGCCACCCAGACCAAGGTCTTTATAGTTCTGGCCTGACCCCTTCCAATCACCTGACTAGCTGGCCAGGCTCAGCATTTAAGCCCCACCTTACCAGCACACCATGCCCAGAAAGTTTTGCTCTTAAAGGGGCCAACCTGCCTTCTGGTAACAGGGCTAGGGTTCCCTGTTACACAGGCCTTTTAGATTATCTGTGTATTCTTCACGTTATCTTTGAGATGGTTCGTTACCCATGTATGTCTGGAGTTTCTTCTTACAAGTTTTTCCTCCTTCCTTGAGATGCACATTCCATGTGATTTTTATTCCATTTACCCAAGGACTTCCACACCTCCTCTACATGGAAATTTCTAAGCTGTTCACACCTGCTGATATCACTAGCTAGTTCTCTTAATTACTCAATATCTGTCCTTTTCACATTGAAAATCTGAGCTATAGGCCTCTTTTTGTTTATACTCCTAAACGTAAATGAACTCATGATCACTTGACACAAGGTTATTTTCTACAAAAAGCCCTTCTAGAATGTCCACACTACTTACTAAACCAAGTCTAAAATAACATTATGTCTTGTTTGTTCACTATTTGACAAAAAAAGTCAGATAACACATCCAAGAATTTCCTTACACTACCATAATTGGCATCCACCCCACCATTGCAGTGTTCATGAGCCATGCCTGGTAACTTGAGGTATGTAGAAAAAACATTTAAAGCTGTGTCTATTGCCGAATCTCTGATTCTCCAAATCAGCATTGAATCTTCAGATTCGGATTCAGCCAAATTGAATTGGGGGCAGTGATCTAAATCAACTAATCAAGTCACTGTCCCCAATTCAGGCCAAATCCAAATCAAATACAGCCTGTTTTGCACACTCCTAGCACTCAGTCCCCCTCTCCACACAACCTGCTGCTAACAAGGTAGAAACAAGCCCTATAGAGTAGGGGTGGGTAAAATGCGGCCTGTGGGCTGGGTGCGGTCCGCCAAACCATACTGTCTGGTCCACGGGGCCCCTAAAAAATTTAGAAAATTAATATTTATCTGCCCTGGGCTGCCTGTCATGCGGCTCTCAATGGCTTGCCAAAACTCAGTAAGCAGCCCTCCACCCAAAATAATTGCCTGCCCCTACTATAGAGCCTAGTGATCACTAACATGAGCAGCCCTTTTGACTTTAACAGGTTTTGTTGTCCTTGTTTGCCTTGAGGATAGAAAATGACAGGCTTGACTATCTGCTAGGATCACTTTGGGTTAAAGAGAGGGTAAGAAAAGGGCATAAATTGCATGCGCTTCTGAAGCATTTATCCTGTGTGATAACTAAATTGTTACTGATTCCATAGGCAGAACTAGTAGCTCATCTACATGTTTGTCCATGTGTATTGGACAATACAGTGCAGAAAGAGAGATATCCTGTAGATCTATACCATGAAAATTCTGCTCCCTAAGTAGAGGAAGATCCATAGCAAGTGGGAGGAAAGAACCAGTATTCATCATATTCTTCAGAATTTAAAAACTTGTATCCGTCATAGAAGAATTAATAAAAGGCACCATAAACAGATGTGGTGGAAGGCAGAAGATACTATCAAGAGACATGTCAGACAGCATAAGTCTGGGGAGTTAGGACACCTAATCTATGGCAAAAGAGTAGGTTTTAAGAGCACCAAACAGCAAGCAAATATTTTTGTGTGCCTGTCAGAACACGTGTTGGTATGAGGCCTTATGGAAGTTCCTTCTAATTCTGAAGAAACATGTAACAGAAAAAATAATGGTGAACCACAGGTTCCTAATATTCATGAGCTCAAGACTGTGACTTAGATCAGTTAGCTGCATATATTTTACTTACCAGAGTTTTCCTTTTCACACACAAATAATGGCTACAAACAATGAATGCTTCTTTCAACCATATTTTCAAACTAATTCTTCACTGGATAAATAGATGTGAACTTTTTTGACACTTAACAATGAATTACATAGAGAAATAGAGATGGAAGGGACCTCCAGAGGTCATCTCATCCAACCTCCATGTATGTATAAGGAAAGACTTTCCATTAAGCACTTCACACTTCTGTTCAGTTCACTGTGAGCTTTGGTTCCCTTCAAAGAAATGATATGTAATTCTTGGATGGAGATTTCCTAGAAGCACTTTCTTTCAGAGCAGCCCCTTACACTGCATTAAGGCTATTTGGCTAATGCAGGGGACAGCAGTCAATGGATTCTACCAAGGAAGCTCAGTGAAAAATTTTTCCAGTGTACCGCAGAAAAAGGCCTCCCATTCCCTAACAGAAAGCCTGTAACCCAAACACCCCACCGCACATTGAAAGTACAAATGCAAAGTAGGGGTGTGTGAAACGGGTTGTATTCAGTTTGGATTCAGATTCGGCCCAAATCAGGGACAATGATTTGATCTGTTGATTCAGATCACTGTCCCGATTCAATTTGGCTGAATCTGAAGATTCAATACTGATTCAGAGAATCAGCAATTCGGCCATAGACATAGCCTTAAATGTTTTTTCTACACACCTTGAGGTACCAGGCACATACCTCATGAACATTGCAATGGTGGGGCAGATGGAGCATCCCACAGGAGTGCAGAGGGGCCCCCCTGCCTGCTCCCTGGTGAACCCAGAAGTGGACAGGAAATACTTCTCGTCCACTTCCAGGTCCGCCAGGGAGCACGTAGCGGAGGCCCTCTGCACCCCCCCCAGCTTGGCAGTCAGCCACAGGGGGACCCCAGGCGTCCCCCCAGACTCAGGAGGCACCAGTCGCCGAGCTTGTGGGGCATGGGGGCCCACCCCCAGCGTGCTTCCCGGTGGATTGGAAGTGCTTCTGGTCCACTTCTGGGTCTGCTGCTGAGCATGCTGGGGAGCCCTCCATGCTCCTGTGGGACACTCCATCCACCCCAGGATCTTAGCACTCACGAGATGCCTGGTACCTTGAGGTATGTGGAGAAAAACATTTAAAGCTGTGTCTATGTCCAAATCGCTGGATCTTTCCGAATCTCTCCAAATCGATTCAAAGGGTTCTGATTCAATTCGGAGAGATTAAAGGGTCTCCTGATTCGATTTGGATTCAGAGATTTGCCTACCGAATCAGGCCAAATCCCTGCCAAATTGAATCAGCAACTGAAGCTTCGCATAGTCCTAAGGCAAAATTCAGCTTCGTCATGTTTTATTTGTGCCTATATTTGCTGAATACAAACTCCATGCCTGGGTCTAAATACAAGCTTTGTAGCTCTGAGGCATTTCAACTGAAAATATATTGAAGCACATAGAAGAGTCAACATCAGCCTTCTTATGAAGTATCATTCAGTGTACAACACTGAGTTTTGCTCCTCATTCTTCTAACAGGCTCCCTTGTGTATGTTCGGTATACATTTCAGATTAATAAAACAGCCTTCTTCCACCAAGTGAAATTTCCCAGACCCCACAGTTTGTTCATCAGCAGTGCTGACTTTGATCTATAACTCTGAATTCCTGTTGCTCTCCCTTCAGGTCCTGGTTTTCTTCCTCCTCGTCTGCCGTTCTATAGCATGGCTATTGAATAAACAGCACTTTGTATACCCCTTTTTGGTTTCCCTTTTAATCACCAATAACAGGCCTGGCTTTCTTCACCACTTTCAAGGATGGCGTCTTGTGGTGCAGTCATTCTGGGCTTGATCTCTGGGTGGCGGGTTGCAGGTGCCAAGTTGTCTTAATGTAGTGTGAAAATTCACTACCTATAAGAACCAGGGAGTAGCAGCTGATTAAAGTGAATCACAATGCTGTTCTGAAGAAGTGGTTTATTTATATATTCATGCAAAGGTCCAAAGCAATCAGAAGCACTAAAATCCTATGTGCCTGTTTCTTCCTTACCTAAACTTTCAGTTCTCCTTGCAAGTTCTGATGAGTTGCAGTCACCCCAATTTTCTGCCCCCTTGAGCTCTCCAGTACTCTCTCCTCTCTTCTGTAACTCTCTCTGCATCTTCCCCAGCAGGTGCCGGCAACCCACTCCTTCCTTCCTTCTTCCAGCAGTCTATTTAACTGTTTGCAGTCTTTTGTTCTCTAGCCTTTCAGCCTTGGCAGAATAGCTATGTAACTTTGCCTGGACCTGAAACTAGTACTTTCCCTGTTGATGGCCTGCTAGAGTTGTTTGAATTCCACTGAAGCTGTTTACTGCACTTATCTTATTGTTCCCATTTTTTCCATTTCCTATTTGTTTCCTAGTCCCTTCTGTACAGGCTTCTTGGGTTTAACTCTATGCAGCCAGACAGGATAACACCATGTATGCAAACCTAGATGCATATAATATTCTCAAAAACCAGCAAAACACCCTCTTCTTCACACTATAGCAGTTAAGATCACCTCTGACATTTATATTTGTAGTCTCAATTTAAATATTAGGATGCTAGGAGAAAAGCTTTTCCTCTGAAAGGTCTTTGACTTGAGAATTTTCTTGCATGTCAGGTCCTCCTCTTTCCTCAGACTTTCGCAGGACTGGGCGGGGGTGGGGAGGGGAAGGGTGCAAACTGATATTTGGGCTATTGTTGGAAAGGGGAAAGAAAAGAAAAAAGGAATCATATTTTTAGTGAGACATGATGGTTTCATCAGCAAGCTCTAGCATTTCAACCCTCCACCCTGAATACTGAAAACATTTTTGTATTATTTCATAAATTTCATAGACATCAGGGCTGGAAGGGACCTCGGGAGATCATCGAGTCCAGCCCCCTGCCCAAAGGGCAGGAAGTCAGCTGGAGTCATAGGATCCCAGCAAGATAAGCATCCAATTTACTCTTGAAGGTGTTCAATGTAGGTGCTTGAACCACCTCCGCTGGCAGACTGTTCCAGACCTTGGGGGCTCGGACAGTAAAGAAATTCTTCCTTATGTCCAGCCTGAAACGGTCTTGCAGGAGTTTGTGACCGTTCGACCTCGTCATCCCTTGGGGCGCTCTGGTGAACAGACGTTCCCCCAGATCCTGGTGGTCACCCCGATAAACTTTTAGGTGGCCATCAGATCACCCCTGAGCCTGCGCCTTTCCAGGCTAAAGAGTCCCATGGCTCTCAGCCTGTCATCGTAAGATCTGTTTTCCTGACCTCTGATCATGCGCGTGGCTCTCCTCTGGACTCTCTCAAGCTTCTCCACATCCTTTTTGAATTGTGGAGCCCAAAACTGGATGCAGTACTCCAGCTGTGGCCTCACCAAGGCTGAGTTCAAGGGGAGAATGACGTCCCGGGATTTGCTCGAGAAGCATCTATGGATGCACGCCAGCATTTTGGTCGCTTTACTAGCCGCAGCATCGCATTGCAGGCTCATGTTCATCTTGTGGTCAATGATGACCCCCAAGTCTCTTTCTTCTGTAGTGCTATCCAACGTAGCACCGCCGAGCCTATAAGGAAGCTGCAGGTTTTTCCTCCCAAGGTGGAGAACCTTGCATTTTTCAGTGTTAAACACCATCAGGTTCTTGTCCGCCCATTTGCTGAGCTTGTCCAGGTCAGCCTGGATCACCCGCCTATCTTCTGGCGTGGATGCTTTGCCCCAAAGTTTGGTGTCATCGGCGAACTTGGCCAGTCCGCTCCTGACTCCAATATCCACATCATTAATGAAGATGTTGAACAGTATGGGTCCCAGGACAGAGCCTTGAGGGACCCCACTGGTCACAGGGCACCATGATGAGTGACTGCCATCGATTACAACCCTTTGGGTCCGACCACGGAGCCAGTTTCCCAGCCAGCGGATCGTGGTGGAGCCAAGGCCACAACCGGCCAGTTTGGTCAAGAGGCGATCATGGGATACCAGATCAAAAGCTTTTTTGAAGTCAAGATATATGACATCAATCTCTTCTCCCTTGTCCAGGTGATAGGTCACCTGGTCATAGAAGGAAATGAGATTGGTCAAACAAGACCTACCCGCAACAAACCCTTGCTGGCTATCCCTTAGGATGTTAGCCTGGGCCAGTCCCTCAAGGATGGCCTCCTTAATAAACTTTTCTAAGATCTTCCCCAGGATAGAAGTCAGGCTAATGGGCCTGTAGTTAGCCGGATCCACTCTCCTCCCTTTCTTGAAGATCGGCACCACATTGGCCTTCTTCCAGTCTTCGGGCACTACACCAGAGTGCCAGGAGTTTTCAAAGACCCGTGCCAGGGGCTGGGCTATGACGCTCACCAGCTCCTTGAGTACCCTGGGGTGCAGGTTGTCAGGGCCGGCTGACTTGAAGGTATCCAGGTTCTCAAGGTGTTCCTTCACAAGGTCAGCATTGATGGAGGGTAGGGGATCCCCATCACCCGGATCTCCCTGTCCCATAGCAGGCATGGGCGTCCCACGGGACTGATGAAAGACTGACGCAAAGTACCTATTTAATAGGTTGGCTTTTTCCTGGGCGTCAGTTGCCCCATCTGGTTTAGCAGGGGTCCAACATTGCCCTTGCTTTTCCTCTGGCTCCCCACATATCTGAAAAAGGACTTTTTGTTGTCCTTGATGCTTGAAGCTAGTTGGAGTTCAGTTGCAGCCTTGGCTTTCCTGGTTTGGTCCCTGCAGGACCGGATCAGCGCAGAATAATCCTCCTTGGAGGTGAATCCCATCCTCCATCCTTTGTAGGCTTTCCTTTTTAGCCGCAGGAGGTCCGCTAGGTCCCTAGAGAGCCAGGAGGGCTGCTGTGCCTTGCTGCCTTTCCTCCGTGTTGGAATAGATTTAGCTTTGCCTTGAGGATCGCTTCCTTGAGAAGCAACCACTCTTCTTGAACTCCCATCTCCCTGGGGTCACGGTCCCTGAGGGCCTGACCGACAAGCCTCTTGAGCTTGTCAAAGTCGGCTTTTCTGAAGTCAAGGACTTCTGTGTTGCTGACTGACTTCCCAGCTTTACGGCGGATGGTGAAGGTGATCAGCTCGCGGTCGCTGTCACCCAGCTTCCCATCAATCACTAGGTTGCTGATTAGGTCGTCCCCCATAGCCAGTACCAGGTCGAGCAGCGCTTTGCCTCTCGTTGGCCCATAGACGTCTTGAGTCAGGCAGAGGTCATCCACGCACGAGAGAAAGCTTTGCGACCGCTCGGATTTTGCTGAGTGATCTTCCCACGAGATGTCCGGGTAATTGAAGTCCCCCATGACAACCAAGGTCCTGGAGCAAGCGGCCTCAGTCAGTTCCCGGGCAAACTCCTGGTCAAGCTCAGGACTTTGAGTGGGAGGTCTGTAGTAGACTCCCACCATTGTGTCCCCTGTGCCATTTTTCCCATGAATTTTTACCCAGAGGGTCTCTAGCTGTCCATGCCGGTTGCCAACATCAGCTTGCAGGGACATGTAGCTTTCCTTCACATAGAGAGCTACATCCCCGCCCCTTTTGTCAACACGATCCCTCCTGTACAGGGTATAGCCCTCTGTACCCGTGGTCCAGTCATGGGTGGAGTCCCACCAGGTCTCCGTTATCCCTATGACGTCATAATTCTTTGCACTGAGCAGGAGGACGAGCTCGTCCTGCTTGTTACCCAGGCTCCTGGCATTAGTGTACAGGCAGGCAAGTGTGCCCTTAGGGGCTCTTGCCTTGCCCACAGATTGTGCCAGGGCTGGGGCAGGGGTGGGCTCCCTTAAGTGCCTTGGTCTGCTGGCTTTGCAAGGGTCGCTCAGCAGGCCAGCAGTGGCAGTCGTCCCCCCATCCCCCAGCAGGCTTAGTTTAAAGCCCGGTGGAGCAGGTCAGCCAGCCTGGCTGAGAAGAGCCTCCTCCCCAGGGGGGAGAGGTGGAGGCCATCTCTTCCCAGCAGCTCGCTGCCTCTCTCGCCAAAGAGCGGGCTGTGGTCGTGGAAGCCAAAGCCTTCCCGATGACACCAGCTCCGCAGTCTTTGGTTCACCGCGTGGATCCTCCTCTCCCTCCTCAGCCCATAGCCCGAGACTGGGAGGATTGACAAAAACACCACCTGAGCTCCCAGACCCCTAAGCCCTGCTCCCAACTCCCTGTAGCGCCTCATGACCTGGCTGGGGGTGCTCCAAGCCATGTCATTGGTGCCCATGTGAATAAGGAGCATGGGGTAGTGGTCTGTGGACTGGAGGAGCTGTGGGATCCTCTCCGCAATGTCTCGGATGTGGGCCCCCGGGAAGCAGCAGACTTCCCGGGCTAAGGGGTTGGGGCGGCAGATTGCCTCCTCGGTCCCCCGCAGGATGGAGTCTCCCACAACAAACACCTTCCACTTTGTCTTGGGGAGAGCGGGGCCAGTAGCTGCGGTCGAGCCTGGGTTGCCTGCGGGAGCTGGCAACTGAGCAGGCTCTGCCGGGGCTGCAAGAGGTGCGAACCTGTTGCTAAGCTCCGGCGGGGCAGGGGCCTTGGTGTGGCGGGCCTTGGGGCCCTTGACCACCTTGGTCCCTGCCCCTGACTGGGCAGAGCGGGAGGTCCCAGAGTCCTCCTTAGTCATGGAGGGAGACGGTGCTCTCCCCTGCGGCTCCCGGGGGAGAAGGGCCTGGCAGTAGGAGTCTATCTCCTGCTCGCAGTCCCTGATGTCACGCAGTCTCTGGACTGTGGCCTGGAGCTCCTCCAGCTGGCGTGCCAGAGACCCCAGCAGGGAGCAGACCCCGCAAGGGGAGGTGGCTATGCTCCCGGGCCCCAGAGCCTGAAAAAGGGACAGGCAGCCCCCGCAGCCGAGAGCCAGGGGCTCCGTCTGCGTGGAGCCTGGGACCACGGGCTCCGTCTGGGTGGCCGTCTCTGAGACGCCCGATGGGGGGGGCCGCAGAGCCCGAGGGGACCCTCGGGGTGCGGCGTGTGCCCATCCGTGTCATGCCTCTGGTAGGCTGGCTTAATATTAGTTCAGTTTATTTGCAAAACCTATTCTTTAAATGATAAACTGAATACATTTACCACAATTAATTTCTGGAAGCCTAGCATTTTTACTTTTTCTTTATTGAAAAACAGGAAAAAAATTGAAAAATTAAAAAGAAATAGAAAAATGAACTTTCTGGTAGGAAGTAATTGACATTTTTCAACCCCTTTTAAAATTGGTAATGTCTTTGGTACCCACAGATGGCAGCAAACATTGCATTTGCATTCTTATCCACCACTCCTCCTTATCTACTTGTACTTAGTCTAAAAATGATGCACACTTAGAACCCAAAGATAAAGTTGCACATATCGAGCAAAGGGGGTGGGAGGGTGGGGGATTACAAATCTACTTCCAGACTTCTGCATAATAGGGAAAAAGTAGGTCAAGCTGGCATATATCGCAGGCATTAACAGCTGATACATGAAAACTGCAAAATCATAGTGCATAATGAACACCTTTGACCAAGGTACTGTGTAAAAGCTGAGCTCAGTCTTTTTAAAGACTTTCAATCAATGTTTAATATTAGACTTTATCTTCAGGTACTGAACCTGGGTTGTGTTCTATCATTGCTGCACATTAGCCTCAGGAGCTGAGAAAGCTCACCGCAGAGTAAAGCTGAATTTGGTGTTGTGTACAACCAAAACAGGAGTTCATTCACTACATGCTCATCTTGCTATAGGCATACCAGGGTCACACTGATTGAAAAGTGTGCATGGCTGGCCTGAAACTCTGCAATGCCAACGCTGTGCTAAGTGTTGAGCCCCATCTGGCCATTACAGGGCACCATAGCTTAAAAGAGTCCCCACGCTCTAACATGGGGCATGCCAGTAAGCATCTGAAGAGCAGCCACTAGCAAGTCAAATAGGAATGTATTCTAATGCAATGGGAGTGTTAGAATAGACGTGGCTTCAAATAGCGGTCAAAATTTCAAATGCAGTAGCATTTAACCCTGCACCCAGGACTTTGCAACATGATATCAAAGGCACTGATGGTTGCTGACACCCTGTATATGCCCATATTCCTATCAATGATGCCATAATTGTGGTAAAACACTGATGGGAAATCTGAACACACTTGCTGAAAGAAGATAGGATCCATGAGTTAAGAGGAATGCAAAATCCAAAAGTCTTATCTCCCATTTCCTTACTATCACAAGACTAATACTGGTTTCTCTTTTAAATGAAGGGCTGCATAGTTTTCATCTAATTTAGCACTGAGCCTGATTTATAGTAGATGGAGTCTTTTGTATTTTATTACTCTGGTATTAGAGTAGATTTTGATGTCCAACCAGACAGATCATCTGATGTTATATGAAATGTATCCTCTCATCACAGATGTTGGAAATTTTCTTTTGCAAAGCCGGATAACTGACCATAGGCAGCATTCTGATATTCCCAAAACAGCATGCTCCCCAGTCATGAGCTTCTTACAAAACACATTCCTTCCACAATATGCCAGTGTTAATCCACTGAAGAGCAAGTGGGTGGATTTGAGAGATGGTTAACATGGAAGAGTGGGAGGAAGAGGCAGAGAGACTTTGGTAGCCCTCCTCAGGAATGAACCATACCAGTAGTGCTCACCTTTTGGCCTGTGGGCAGGATGAGTGGCACAGAGTCAGCCCGCAGGCCAGATTGGGCCCTTTGGCCCAGCACCAGGACCCCCCTCACTCTGTATGGTGGGGTTGGGTCCTGGGGGCTGACACTGCTCCCTCCCACCCACCCCCATGACACTGCTCCCTCCCACCCACCCCCATGTGCCAGGGGGCCATCACTGCCCCTCTCGTCCCTCAACCCCCCTCCCACCCCCGATAGGAAATGCTTTGAAAGAAGCCTTCACTATGGTATCTATTCCTCATGCTAGAATGGCTATTAGGTTTAGTTTATGTAGTGTATGCATGCTTCTACTGAACTTAATAGCCATCCACTGAGGCAAGGACTGGGTCTTTCTGTGGTTCTGCAATACTGAACCTTTTTCTTTCATGTGAAGGGTAGTATGGGGTCATTGTAAAAATGAGATCTCCAAAAACTGTTACATAATGACATCTCCAAGACCTACAGGGAATTTATTTCTGTGATCTCAGTCTGTGGCAAAGTTTTCAAAAACTATTTTAGGAAAGGACAGATAATCCTCATAAGAGCAAAAATTAATAAAGATTAGTTCAGCAATGGACCATTCTTAATCACTTGGTCATAAAATAACATAAACAACTAGTCATCCTTAATATTATTCCTCCCTAGGGCATTGAGCTTTTTGGTTTGTTTTAATGAAGTGTTATAACTGAGCTCAACTTTGCTGGACTGTAATTTTTTTTTTTAATAGAGCTGAGATTTGGCGCAAGTTAGTATTTGAGAAATCTTTATGTTGCATGACAAACATGTGAGATACAACCCAACATTCTTTACTTCACTTCAAAAAAGAGAAAATGATATTCTATTTTACTTTTTCTCGATACATCCTCTTTCAAGAAAGTCCATTCCATAATTGTTATTTAAAAATATACCTGTATCTATGACCTACGGATTTAGTTTGCAGTTGTCATAGCAAGAGTTCTCTGCATATATGTAATGGTGCTTTGCCTAGTATCTGATGATTTACTCATCAGCAATAGATATTTTGACAGAATTATGGGAAGTCATGTCAGAGGCCTTAAGCTGATTTACTTTATCTCCTAGCAAGAGTGTTCTTATTAGAATCCAAAAGCAAAAACTTATCTTATACATTTTGCTACCTCTATAAAACCAATATCCATGAAATCTTGATGAGTAATCTACTGGGTATATTTTACAGAAGACTTGTATTACCTGGCTGTGCTCTTCCCATCTTCTGCTATGTTTGTAATGCAATTTGGTATTTATAAGTGAGTAGCTGCTTATACTGAATAAATACTGACACAGGCAGGCATCCATGCCAGTGCTTCTTAGTCTAGTTCTGGGTCTCCCATCGGGGATGGTCAGCCATGATAAGTCACGTGCTGATTTGCAAAGCCTAATATCTAAGAAACGCTGGGGTGGGGGTGGAGAAATCAATCAAACCTAGTGCTCTGCTGATGTCTGATGTGAGTGGACACTACAATATTAGAATGTCTACATAGATGGATCTCGGGAACTACAGACCAGTTGGCCTCACCTCAGTCCCTAGAAGAATCATGAAGCAGGTCCTCAAGGAATCCATTTCTAAGCACTTGGAGAAAAAGGTGATTAGGAACAGTCAGCATGGATTCACCAAGGGAAAGTCGTGTCTGATCAACCTGATTGCCTCTTATGATGAGATGACTGGCTCTGTGGATGCTGAGAAAGCAGTGGACACGATATACCTTGATTTTAGCATGGCTTTTGGTACAGTCTCCCACTACATTCTTGCAAGCAAGCTGAGGAAGTATGGGTTGGATGAATGGACTGTGAGGTGGATAGAAAACTGGCTGGATTGTTGGGCTCAAAGGGTAGTAATCAAAGGCTCGATGTCTAATTGGTAGCCAGTATCAACTGGAGTACCCCAGAGATCAGTCCTCGTGTTGGTTTTATTCAGTATCTTCATTAATGATCTGGAAGATGAAATAGAGTGCATCCTCAGCAAGTTTGTAGATGACACCAAGCTGCGGGGAGTAGTAGATATGCTGGCTAGGATTTACAGAGAACCAAAAGAAATCTCGTGAAGTTCAGTCAGAGGCCGATTAAGGTGTACTGGGGCCTTGAGCAAACACAATATTGGAAGTTCCCTTCCTAACTCCAAGCTGGGCTGCAGAGGTGGGGAGGGGCTCCTTCTCCTCCTGGTGCTGTCAGGGGAGGCTGGGTAGACCCCACTGGGCTGGGGGTTGGAGGGGCACATACCTGCCTCTTTTCCCTGCTCCCTGCCCCCCACAATTGCAGCATGTACACACACAACACTCCCCCCCCACAGGTGCACACTCAACACAGGCGTGCACTCTATTCTCACTCACTCTGTTCATGGATACACAGACACAAACACACTGTCCCTGCCATGAACACAGACAGATACATGTACGCATGCACACGCACACAGAGATGCACACACAGAGACAGAGATACATGCACACCAAGACACATATACAGACATACTTTTGCCACACAGGACCTCCTCTACTCTTGAGCACTGAAACAGCCTCCCCTCCACATGGCCCATCCCTTGCCATTACATTTGCCTGTAGGGAACTGCTGCCCGGCTGTGTCTTGTACCACCGTGCAGATGTACAGGGCTGGGCTGGGTTTGGAGTGCTATGCCATGGCAGGTGGTGGTGCTGGGAGGGGTGGCTATGGGGAGGCTAAGGTGAATTTTTGGGGAGGGGGCTATAGCCCCCCAAGGTCCCCCCTAGCATAGTGCAGCACTCCTGACTTGACCTGGTCCTGGCCCTCCCTCCCACCCCATTGGTGAAGAGGTCCTATTTTGGGCTCCCAGATAAGAAAGTGTGAAAGCTGGGGTTTTAAATTTTAAACTCCTCGCTGAGGGACAAAAATGGCACCAAGTTTAAAACATTGGCTTTTGCTTCCTGGGCCCCCCGAATTGGTAGTGGCCCCTAGGCCCAGGCCCCGCTGGCCAACCGTTAATCTGCCTATGGGTTCAACAAAGACAAGTGCAAAGTCCTGCCCTTAGGATGAAACAATTCCATGCACTAGTACACGCTGCGGGCTGACTGGCTGGGCAGCAGCTCTGCAGAAAGGGATGCGGAGGTTCCAGTGGACAATGAACTGAATACCAGCCAACAGCGTGCCCCTGTTGCCAAGAAGACTAATGGCCTACTGGGCTGCATTAGTAGGAGTGTTGCTAGCAGATTGATGGAAGTGATTCTTCCCCTCTATTCTGCACTGGTGAGGCCACATCTGGAGTACTATGTCCAGTTTTGGTCCCCCCCACTACAGAAAAGATGTGGAAAAATTGGAGAAAGTCCAGTGGAAGGCAACAAAAATGGTTAGGGCACTGGGGCACATGACTTAGGAGGACAGGCTGAAGGAATTGGTTTTATTTAGTCTGGAGAAGAGAAGACTAAGGGGGGAGATTTAATAGCAGCCTTCAGCTACCTGAAGGGTAATTGGAAAGAGGAGCATCTTGACAACGGCAAAGGCTGCTGCACCCAGACCTGCAGCACAGGGCAGGTGGAAACAGAGCCCCTCGCTGCACAGGCCTAACCCAGCTCACCCCAAAACCCCAGAAGGGGTAGCCAGGCAGGGCCCATAAGATGGGAGTGGGGTGAAGTTGGGGGAACTCTGTCCCTCTCCCCTCCACCCAGCCACTGCTGACAGTTACCACCTGGGGGGGCAAGGCTAGGGAGAGGGGTGGTCTGGCAGCCTCCTGGGAGGTTGCTGGAGCACCCCTACCTGGTGTCTGGGCCAGTGCAGGCAGGCCCTGCAACCCCCACCACCGGCCCCCAACAGGCAGGTGGGTTCAATGGCATTCTAACTCACGGCTCTTTGTGTAACATGCCACAGTTTGAGTGCCTCCCTGACAGGCTGCCTGAACTTCTGTACACACCTTCAGTCTAAAGGGCTGAGAGTCAAGCCTCGTACAATCAAAAAGTTAGAAAGGTTGTATTCTTAGATGCTATCTTTTCCTCATCATCAGGTTTACAGCAGTGTCTGCTTCATACACAGAAACTGGTAACATCCATGAAAAGAAGGCAGTATTTGCCCTCAACTGTAAACCTTGCCACTTGGCATGATAGATGAATTCATGTTCCAAGCCCATATTTTTCATTTTGGTTTTCCCAGTCATAAAATGTCTTGTGATGCTGAGTAACAGCAACTTAATCTGAAAATTATTACAGCTGAATGAGCTGGTTCAAAAAAACTGTTATTCCTTGTTCCAAGAGCTACACGTTTCACAAATTATGCACTGTTACCTGATTGGTATTCCAAGACATAAGTCACAATGGCATATTTTTAAAGCACACTTTGGGGAAGACAGGTTTGGCCATTGCCCACTGGCTGTATGATCCATGATGTAACAAACTATTTTTGCAATGGTGTCATCTCCATCACTTAAGAAAATCTGACTTGTTCTTTGACTCTTGGTCTGATATTGTCTCCCAGACATTTTAGATGCATCTAACCACCATTTAAACTCAATGTATAAACGTCCAAATCATGTCCAGCCTTTACCTATTTGATGTATTCTCACAACAGCAGATTAATTAGATCCATGCACCCTAATGTGTAGAAAGAAAGGTCAAAAAGCTTTGATTTTCATCAAGAGAACATCTAAAATGAAGGCAAGATCCTCTTTTTTCCATCACTTTTTAAAATGCCCTTTCTCCCCTTACAAGAGCCAACAACCCTCCAGAAAATGACTAGAGGTTCTCCCTTTGGTTAGGAATACCACTGTGGAATTGACCATGTGTGGTTTTTGCACAGCAATAAATAAAAAACATTGTTCCAACCGCTACCGCCCCCATGAGTTATATTTGCCGCCTCCTCATTTCTCTCTGCTTCTGCCCTGCTGGGAGATAAAGCCAAGAATCAAGCTATCTATATCTGTCACTGGCAACTTTGAGCCATCTAGAGAACACACTGGGGTTATTTTTAAGTATCTGGCAGTTGGTTTCATTAGACATCCTTGCTACAAAACCACCGTCACAGCAATCATTCTGACTGGCAGACAGAGTAAGGAATGAATAAGCCATCAAAACTTAACTCCCTTCTAGGCTAGGGACAGACATTAAAAAAGCCTGAGCCTGAATTGATTAAATCTTTGCAGGTTAATCTAACCTGCCTAGGTTGAACCAGTTTGCAACTATACAGACATTCCCTCTGGACTGAAGAAACGCTGGCACATGCCTGCCTGAAGCTGGGAGGCACTAGAGCAGCCCTACCTTCCCTTCTACAGTGCTGAGCTGAGGGGGGTGGAGCATGGCCAGGCCCCAGCAGGACCTCTGATTAGGGAGGGGTGTAAACCCCCACCCTGTCTGCACCATCTCAAGCGTTTCCCCACTCGCTGCCCAAGGGATGGGAGTGTTGCCAGACTCCAGCCCCAGGCTAGTGCTGAGGCACAGTCAGGGTTTGCAGTACATGCATCTGTTGATGATACTGACCTTTTCAACCTCCCTCTTCCTGCTTCTTCATACTGTCTGCTAACCTGACAGGCAAGGGAGCCAGCAGGGAGCTGATAACACAGCATTTATCAGCCCATCAACAAGCCAAAACCCCCTCTCATTAGTTCAAGCTCTTCTTAAACAACTTTTTCCAAAGAAGGAATGGAGGGACATTACCAGCTGACCTGTTGATTAGCTCCAAAAAGTCTTAAATGGACACTGTCCTATCTGCCTGCCCCAGTGAAAGTGGAGACACACATACACCTCTCAGCATACCACATACTTAGGGTTCATGCTGTGGGAGATGGGAGGGAGGGAAGGGGGAATCCCTGCTTGAGCAGCAAGGGAAGCCGTGCAGACCCTGCTGTGCCTGCAGTCTCCCTTGGAGCTCTGGCTAGGGAGGAGAGGGGCAGGGCCAGCCCTGCTCTCTAGAGCAGAGAGCCCAGCCCAGGGCTGAAAGGCATGCTGGGGGACTCTGGTTTAACTTAAACCAGCAAGGGGTCTGGGGCAGACATTGCATAACTGATTTGAGTCAAACCAGTTTAAGTCTGATACTACATTCAACCAGGTTTATCTCAAACTAGTTTCAGCCATTTTCAGACTGGTTTATGTGCACTGAACTTATGTTCTGTTACAGGTTAAATCAGTTTCTGATCACTTACATGGGTTTGTGTGTAATGTCTGTCCCTAGCCAAAAAGGTCAGTCCTTTTTGACTATGATACCAGTAAAGCAGCACAGGCAAAGTAGTACTGCTCTTGCCTTTACTGTGCTAAACAGAAGCTGGTTCTTAAAATCACCTTCAGGCTAAACCCTAATTTTCAGTCCAAACACTTTTGTGGGTGCTGCATTTATTTTGGTCTAGTTCTTCAAATGGTTTCTACTCTGCCCTGAAGAGAATGAGACTGCAGGGACATGCACATACACATGGGCTTCTGGGTGTAAGGATTTAAAAATAGTAAGATAAATTTATAAATGAAAAGTAAAAACAAATATTTGATGATTTTGAAACCTGGATAGACAAGAAAAAACAGTTTAAAATCTTTTCTTTTTCAATGATGCAACCTTCAAGGGGAGAGCTAATAGCTCTCTCTAAAATGAGGAGGAGCTTCCATTATTTCTCACCTGTGCTGCCCTTCCAGTAAAGATGTGTTATGTAAGAACACTAGGAAGAGACTGTTCTTTCTTTTCCTGGCCTCTGCACTTGATACAGGTCGGTGTTATAAAGCTCTCATCTCCAATCCCAAGGCAGGATACAGTAGCAATTAACTCTGGTGGCTATTGTCCTGGACTTCAGATCCGCCCCCAGATTCTTCCTTTATCTAGTGTGCCCAACAAGCAGATAAAATAATTTTTTCATCATCACAGCATGCCCTTAACCTCCTGCTCAGATCCTTTCAGCTGCTTCCTGCCTCTTTCTACTTCTAGTTCAATTTCTTATCCTCAACCTTCAAGGCACTGCCCCATCTACATCCTGGCCTCTAGTTCTTCCTCGTCCTTCTCATGTAACCTGTGATGTCTAATTTGAATACAGCATTTAAGCCTTGCTTACTTAGCAGATCACAAATTCACAGGGCCAGAGTTAAGCTCAGGAAGAGATGGAGGAGAGGCCAACTGCTTGTTTGGCTTCTTTCACCCTCGAGAGGCAGATTTACACTACAGGACACATACACAAATAAAAGGCTCATGTGAAAGTCCCCTTGCTGCTATATAAGTGAATACTGAATGTTAATCATGTCAAATATTATGTTTTCTGTCCCCAAATTGATAAAGATTAGGACAGGGCCTAAATCTCTCATTAATATTAACAAAGAAAAGTAAGGAGCAGAAAGCTGCTTGCAGTCTTAATGAGGACTTCAGTGCAACAAGGAGGATCATTTACCATCCAGTGTTGGGAAGAAGAGAGCAAAACAGGTTAGAATGATGTAAGGTTGAAGTTTTGCTTCTGGTCTGGAATGGGAAATGCTACATGGGGAAGCTCTGGATTAAGCAGGGGATTTTTACATGGTCAGTCCACAGGGAAGAATATTTACAATGCTGCAAGTAATGAGAAAAGCTGTGCTCAAAGTAAGGTGCCACAGAGCTAAACTATTGTCTCCAAAGTTGAAAGAGATAGGAGCTAATTAGGATGTTGAGTCCAACAGATAATTTTCACATGAAATGAGAAAGTCTTTAACTGGTTCGGCTGAGACACTTGGCCGACTGAATTATCACTGCACGTCCTAATGGGATTAGGAAAGACAGGGAAATGTTAAGCCCTCCCCACTCATCTCCACAAGCTTAGAGAGCCCTTAGTGCCACTGGTATAAAAGAGATCCTGGCATGACATGTGGAGGGAAGGTGGGAGTGAGGGGGTGGGACTAGGGGAGCCAGAACCACCATACAAAGCTGGAAGGAGCTATTGGATCTGAGGCCACATGGCTTTTCCATTTATCAGTCATTCCCGTGCAAGAGGAGATGCTGTATCACTGCAGTCATGAGCACGAAGCAGCACTTGGTTCAACTTTGCCCGCCTGAAGGGAATGGTAGGGGTTATGGACCTCTCACACTTGCCACCTCCAGGACAATTGAAGCACCCACTTTGCATGACCCAGGCTTCACAAGTTTAAACTGCAGCAAAGTATACAGACATGAAATCCTGGGAATAGATTCCTAATGCTAAGGAGAGCAAGACAATGAAACCTGAAGAATCTCTCTCCAATAGACTGTTTCAAGAAGAGACTGGATAGGCATTTATCTGGCATGGTTTAGGAACAGCAAATCCAGCCTTTGTTCAGAGGGTTGGACTTGATGGTCCCTGAGGTTCACTCCAAGTCTGTGATTCTACATATGTGGAATCAGAGAAAAAGAGAAAGCTGACAGGTGTCAAATGGAAGTATCACAAAATTGAAAGGGCTGAAACCTAAATGCAGAGGGCAGTTTTGATCAGTAATGGCACCGCTGTCACCTGACATGGATCACAATGGTAAGCATCTAAGCTGGAAAATTCAGCATATCGTGGAGTCTTCCCTTGTCAAAGTAAAGGCATGATGCTTGTTTCCCACCATTTATTTTTTTTGCACTTCCCTGGTCTGATGGCCATTTTGGCTGCCAGAGCTCAGCTAAGGGGTGATGGCAATTGTGTCAGCCCCAACTGTTACAATATCAGTCCAGCAGTGTTTTGGAGCACAACATTCACTTTTAGACCATAAAAATCCACTAAAAATCATCAAAACATTGACCCTACTTGCTCACTCTTCCCCCTCCGTTCCACTCTGCAGATTGTTTTAATCTGCTGAACTTGTCCCCAGCAGCCAGAATCAGGGCAGTCTGAAGCATGCAAGGCTGTGAACTACCACTGGATTTTTTTTTGTTTAGCGATTAAAGTAACATCATTTACCCATGTGCCCCATTAAAAGTCGGTTTCTTGGCCAAGACTTGAATCATTGGCCTGCTGCCAACATTTTCTAAGTAATTCCACTTCAGCATTGGATTTTCAGAATGGTAACCATTTCATTCAGCACAACTGTGCATCTGATTTCACACATCAAACAAAATATTAGAGAGCTAACGCTTCATATGCAAATACTTAATTTTTTGATAGTGCATTTCCCTTTGGGATACAATATCAGATTTTCCATTAATCATGAGCCTTTTATAATATACCATGTAATAAAAGAAGCTCTTTTCAATCACAAATATCCTATGGGGCATCCAGCTAAAAGGGAAATCGGAAGAATCTTTGGTTTGCAAAATTAATTAGAGAAGAAGATTAGTCTTTTGGGTCTAAGCAAAAACTTAGAAGTTTCCCAGCTCTGCCATAGTCTGTCCATGACCTTGGGTAAGCCTGTCCTAAACCTGTTATAAAGCCCACTGAAATCAAAGAAAGGGCTCCATTTGATTTCAGTGGGTTTGGGATCATACCTTTCCTTTCTATTTGCTGTTGCCTATGTATGTCACACAAGAGGAATAATAATAATAACTTTTACCCAAGGCTTGTGTCTGTTGAGCTCCACTGTAAACTTTTCAGGGCAGGGACAACCTGAAATTTTGATATTGGTCTAGGCCAGGGGTGGGCAAAATGCGCCCCGCAGGCTGGATGTAGCCTGCCAGGCCATTTTATCTGGCCCATGGGGCCCCTAAAAAATTTAGAAAATTAATATTAAATCTGCCCCTGGCTGCCTTTCGCGCAGCCCTCAATGGCTAGCTAAAACGCAGTAAGCGGCCCTCCGGCCAAAATAATTGTCCGCCCCTGGTCTAGGCTGATGGTGCTAACATAGTAAAAAATGTGCTATCAGACAGTGAGCAATCAGAGAAAAAGCCTAAAGCAAAACTGAAAAATCTAATTCATGCTTATCACAGATGTTCTGTGATGAACAAATGAGCATATGTTAGGAATACATTAAGGAACTAATTCACTTTTCTTATGGACAAGAATTTTGCCATATATAGTACTCTTAATACTGCATGGTTGGAGTCTATTCTAAACCATTTATTACTTTCCTAACTGCAAGGTTGAAATTCAAAACCTCTCTACTGCAGTTCGCGAAGGTGATATACTTTCCATCTGACTTGTAAAAGGTCTTCAACTAGATCATTATGCACAATGTTACTTCTTGGGCACTGGTAATATTTTACTTGACAACATAATGACAACCCAGCACTTAATTGAGTTTTTATAAATATCACCTTTTGGGGAAGAATAATTTAGTACATATTCATTTTTCATTTTAAAAGTCATGACTATCTTGGGGGAAAATGTGTTCTTTTCAGGTTGAAGTGCATCTTTACATAAAGGCTTTGAATAGAAACTGAACCTTAGGCTTCCCTCCTAGTTTGTATATTGTCCAGTAAGTCTAGTTTTTATATATATTTTTAAGTCCCTGGATTTGATATTCCATTGCTAGCATAAGTAACATGATGTGTTAAAGTAACAGGGCATGCAGTGAACTTGAACAAGAAGTCTAGAAAACTAGGGAAATGTTGCCTGTTGAAATCTATAAATTCCCCCCAAAGTCCCCAACAGAACAACATACCATAAGGTTATAATGATTGTTAACATGGTAGTTTATCTATCTGTGTGTGAGTAGTATTGGTCCCTGCCATCAGCCCTTCCAGCTCCAACACTGACAAGATCCACACCTCGTTGCTTTGTTCATTCTGTCACTGTCTTCTTTATCTGATTCCCATTTTCACTCTTGTCTTATCCTGGGGGCAGGTAGGATGCGGCTGCTGACAAATGATGTAGTTCCAAGTGAAGAGATGAGGGAGCTAGAGAAGAGTCTAAATATATTTGCACAGGGTGCTATGAACTCTGGGACTAGTGCTAGAAATTGGGTTATTTTCACCACCACAACTACACTCCACTTCCCACTCCATTCTCCAGCTCTGTACTTTTTGGAGATTAGATCATTATCTGGCAATCCATCCTGTTGTGCCTGTGAACTGTTTGCCTGGTCTAGGCTACCTCCCTGGGGAAGGTGACTGTGTCTTCCTGTCTGAAGGGCCAAACCCACTGGCACATCTCTCTGAAAATTATATAAAACAAATAGTCTTGAAGTAAGGCCCCACTGTTGATTCTCCTTTCAGTACTTTCTCTTGTGGTGTTAAACATACTGCTTAGTCTCTCACGGACACAGAAAGCACTGAGTACAAGAAAGCTCACCTTTTTTATACAGGTAGTGTCACGTCATTTCAGATAAACCCTCTGACACTGACAAATGCATTGTGGGCAGGCTGTCCCACGAGTGTGCACAACTACAGGGCGGTAGTTTACAGGATATCATCCCAGGACAGGAATGTGGAAGAATGACTCCATCTTCAGTATTTAGGTAAGCAGGAATACAAAGAGCTACAAACTACATAAATGTAACCCAGGTACACCCAAGGGTGTGCCCTATTCTCAAATCGGGTGGGATGGGTAGGCAGGAGAGAGTGCTGTGAGAAGGATGCCAGAAGTTCATGCGAATCCCTCTTTCCTCTATAGAGTTAGTCCAGGCCCAAAGTTCTTAACTATATACAATTAATTGAGTTAAAAACAGTTATATATAAAACTCTTTAAGATAGATACAATTACAGGTATAGATACAAATATTCATATAAAGGTCTGCTAGCAAGAGAAAATCTGCCCCAGGGAGGGCATTTGGGTAAGTACCCATGCCCCAGGCCCAGAAGAGCAGGTGGATCCTAGGACAGTCAATCCAGCAAGTTTATACCACAAGTGGGTTAGCTAATAAAGACATCCTTACAGAGCCCATTATACAGAATTAATACACCCAACAATTTACAAACACCAGCAATAACAATAGATACTAAATCAAAAACCATAACTATACCAGATATTAGACGCACCCTACCACTTGGTCCCTCAAATGGGATGGGGTCTTCTTCCCCGAGGCCCCCTGGGGGTTCCACAGAACCCCCCCCACTATATTTGGGGGTCTCCTCCCCTCCAACCCTGGAGAGTGGAGGGTGTATAGGGCCTTCCCCCCTGCCTGGGGCGCCTCCCCTGCGGGACCCGGGTTCCCAGTAACTCATGGTCCTTCCTCTGGGGGCTGTTGATCTGGCCTCTGGATCCCTACAGCCCTCCTGGAGCCAGAAGTCGAGGGCCCTTCCCTCTGGATGCGTGCCCCGTGCTGGGTACCCAAGGAGCTCCTATGGGAGCTGAGCCCGCACTGGCTCCAGTTCCCCAGCCTCACGCCAGGGGTCTTTCTGCTTCCTGGGTCCTGCTCTGGGCACCAGGGCTCTTTTAGTTTAATGCCGAGCCACACTGTGGGGCTCTGGTTACTCAGCTGCTCCCAGGGCTGCCTCTCCGTGCGCTGACCTGCACACTGTGTGGGGCCTGAGCAACCTTGAGCTTCTCCCAGGGCCAGCTCTCCATGCGCTGATCTGCTCACCATCGAGGCTCAGGCGGGGTCCCGATGACGGTCTTCTCTGGAGCTCTTCTCTCCTCGCCGTGTCTGCCTCAGCACGCTGGGCTTTTATTTACACCAGAGGCCCTGCTCTGCAGTCTGCCAGACCTGCAAAGCGCAGTCCTCAATCAGGTCCAGGGGCCCCTCACCCCCGCACCTCTGAGCAGGGGCAGGGCAAGCCCCTCCCAGCTGTTACCCGATTGGTGGAAATGTTCCACCCGTCCAAAGTCTCCTTCTCCAAGCCGGGCTTGCCAGGCAAAAGCGGTGAGCCCACCACATAAAGAAATGCTGATTTTATGGAGCTGAGGGGAACACAAAGCTACAGCTCAGGTACAGAGATCCCAGATCAGAAAAGGCCGACTGATATATGGGGACTAGCTAGGATAATACTTTTTAGTGGGAATGAGCTCCATGGGCTGTTACTAGCTGCCAATCTTTGACAGACCCTTTTCTACAGCCATTCAGGCCTGTAAAGTTTATTAACTACATTGGTTATGGTGGCTGGGATCTCCCAGGGCTAGCAGAATGGATGCTCAGCCTTTCAGAGGTCTCAAAGACTGCACTAGGAGGGTTAAAACCTACTCTCCACAATAACAAAAAAGCTATTGCTATTGAATGGGGCTTTCATGCCATACAGTCATTTCCTGAAAGACTTCCCCCACCTATAGATCAATAAGCAGTGAAGAAAGGACTCCTTCTAGCAGGTTTATTCTCAAAGAGTTTTAATTAACAATCAGTGCAATTAAATACCGGGACAGCTCAGTGGACAAAGCATCACACATTCACCTCAAGGACTGCAGTTTATTTGTTGTCACAGCTGTACCACACACCGTTAGGCACAATTAGCACCGGCAGGACTCAGGAGACCCTGGTAATGAAATGGGTTCTTTATCCTTAAAGAGCCCCTTTGAAGGTCAGAGTTGAAATGGCTGGAAAAAAAATGCCAGGAAAAAGGCTAGAGAGAAGCCATACACCTGGTACTACTGGGCTAGAGGGTGAGCAGGGGCACTTTTGCCACCCTGCCTCAAATTTTCATAGCCATTAGTTATCCTCTCAGTGAGAGGAAATAAAGGTCTCAATCAGGAGAGGACTGTTAATAGGAGCCCTTCTTCTCTCTGGCACTAGTAAGGTAGCACATAACCTTCCCCCTCTAAGATCAGGATCCCTCTGAGCTAGGTGTTGTATAGATCAGCAACAATGCTGTGAGCCCCTACCCTATGACACAGACAGTCCTCATTATCATTGCCAAAGCAATGATCGAGTTTAAGCTGGGATGCTAATCCCTGAAGTTTTAGATTCCTGTCTTTCTCTTAAGTACTCTCTGTGTATGGGACTGACATTAAATATCAAATATGGGAGACCCATTGGCTTGTATGCTCGAAAAATAAGAGGCTGGAATGAGATCATTTCACCTGTCACTCACAGTAGTGCCACTTAGGGCTAAAGCATTTCAAATATAAGCCTCCGATTTCTAGGAAACACGGTATTTACATTCCACTGTGCTGCCTATGATCACCTAAAAAGTGCAGACACATTATTCTCTAAAAGGGCTATGCTTCAGGATGAAAGCTGCTACAGCCCCTTTGCCTTTAAAATGGTATGAGAGCAGCGGCTATCGATACAAAACCTTCTTATCTGGTCTCGAAAGCTGTGCCTCTTCAGTCTTTCATTATGAAGACCCAGTGGTTTGCTTACTTAGCATACACCAGAGGCTATGGATAGGGTGAGCAGTCACTGCAGCCAGGAAACCCCAGTACAGAGCAAATGCAATTATCCTCAACATGC
This sequence comes from Crocodylus siamensis, assembly GCF_052110815.1. NCBI lineage: Eukaryota > Metazoa > Chordata > Crocodylia > Crocodylidae > Crocodylus > Crocodylus siamensis. Next base: position 15,540,057 of record NC_143409.1, on the reverse strand, counting down.
AGATAGTTTGGAGCTGAATTGTGCGGAATAGAGAACCCCTCCGGCTGACAGAACCATGTGTGGCTGGGAAGAGCAGCCACTTTCACTCAGCTGAAAAGCAATGCAGTAAGTGACTCTGATATTGCAGCAGGCACTGTTTCCTCTGATTAGTTAGGAATTGAAGCCTTGCAGCTTCGTTGAGAGAGAAACAATCTACGGTCCAGAACCAGTGTCAAAGCTGTATGAATTTCTCATTGGTCTTTTTGGTTTGTGAATCAAGCGAAGGAATTTAGCTGATATGCAGTGACACTAACTGCATACATCTTGCATTTTGTCTGTGTGTGCATGTATTGCAGAGGAGTGCTTGCTGTATGGTCCTGTGTTGAACTAGTACTGTTAGATTCGTAGCTTTTTTTCTACTGTCATTTTTAACTGTTTAATGGAGAGAAGATGTCGCTTAAGAACTATACGACAACGTGCACTTCTGTATTAAATTAATTATGTAGCATAATCCATATGCTTGCGTTCAAACTATTTTTCATACTAGCACTCTCATGTTTAGATTTACAGGGACTTTGCTACTGGAGAATATTACATTGCAGATTGCAATGATCAGCATGAATGAATACATGCCTTGATGAAGAACAACATTTTTATTTGACTTTAGTGGAGATGGCTAATTTCTCGTTTGTGCTAAAATACTTAAAAGGAGTCTAGATTGCAGATGATTTTTGTTGGTAAATGGTTGCAAGCAGTACTTTAGCACAGTAGATTTTGTTTTCTTCTCAGATATAAATGCTCTCTTGATTTCACAGTCTGTATTAACAAAGAGCCTGTTTTCATTTCTAATGTAGAGCCAAGTAACAGCACGAAAGTTTACTTTATAACCAGAGAACTCATTTTTAATTTTACAAGTATTAATGGAATATGGTTTGGAGTATAATCATAGGCCTTCAGTAGAAATTAAACTGTGCTTCTTTAATTTGGGGAATTTAGGGCTAGTTTTGAACATTTCTCCAGTATCTTGATATTAGACTCGTCAGTGCAAAGGGTTTCTCTAGCTTCGGATAGATTTGAATCCTATTATCTTGATCACCACTGCCATTTTGGGGTGTGAAGCATGTTTAACTCTTTACAGCAGTACCTAGTTACATTTCTTAGTGCTACTGGCAAATTTCACAAATTCAGGATTCTCCTCCCTGTTAATTCAAATGCCAATGATGTTAAAAAGCCACTGATCTCTTATTAAGAGAACCCAATATTAAAAATTCAGAATTGATTTTAACAGTCAACTTTGGTTTAAAAGCTTTTGTTATTGTGTAAACTATGGGAAATTTAAGTCTTACACTGTGGAAGAAAATTACCCTTGGTCAACTGGCATCTCAACTTCATTTTAGTTTTGTCCAATATTGAACCAGCAGTCTCATATCACTGGGAATTACAGTTTCCATAAATGACAAGGCTGAAGTCAAAGTTCTGTTGAAATGTTATGCAAGTTGAATGCTGTGGTTTTGGACAAAACTTAGAGAACCCCAAGAAATGACTGAGATGACAATAGAGGGTTCTCAGGCCTTTCCTTTCATATGTGATGCACACAAACTGTTTGCTTTTCCTCCTCCTAGGTACGCGTACAGCTGCTTGCAGTGGCTGCTCCCTCCCTGATGCAATCTAGAGGATTTGCCCCTTTCTGTTTAGGAGAACTTGTGACATATGGCGCTATCAGACTAAAATCATTATGATGATAAATAATTAATACATCCAAGTACAAGTAACTCTGAAGGGTGACAAATTTCCAATCAGAAGAGACTGCATCTGCATCAAAGCTACTCACCTCACACTGGGCTCCCTTCGGATAGCAGGAACTTATTAGCTTTCCCAGTCTCTCATTTATGGGCCTGAACCAAAGGCCAATGAAATCTTTCCAATAATGGGCTTTGGATCAGTCTCTTTGACATCCTATTATAGAAAATTACAAAGTGAGTCCATGATCTCCATGTAGTTCCCCACCTTGTCCAGTAATGAATTTGGAACACGGAAGAGTTAACTATCCCATAACCTTGAATGTGATTTATAAACTTGCTATCGATTATCTATCTGGGGTGAAGAGTAGCCATTTCATTTATAGCCACAATGAGCCTGAAGCACAGGGACCCTTTACATCAACACAGTCTCCTTGTCAGGTAAACTTCCTCCCAGGTGATTTAAGAAGAGATCCCAACCACAAAAGATTTTCCTTAGAGAAACATTTGGGATCTGGAAAAACGCAAATAAAGTTGACGAGGGGCAAGATGCTGGATTTGTAACAAGATTCCTGGGGGGGAATTGGATTCAAGTGACAGAAGCACATAGACGTATGAAAACTGCTGAGAGCCTTTCATCAGCACGTGTGTGCTGAAATGGAAAGCTGAAATTATTTTCTTATCCTTGTTGTTCATTTTGGAGATAAGCAGATCTACTGCTAGGGGTGAAATCCAGGTAATCATCTGTCTAAAATAACTGTATTAAATAAGTGCAAGTGTTTTAATTTCCATTTCCCATTGTTTAAGAAAAACCTTAGCAAACGCCCAGGCTTGAAGGCTTAGTCAACTTTATTTCATTGTTGCTTTACCAATAGAAAAGAATAGAAAACTGGAAATATTCCTTTGCCTCTTTCTTAGGGAACTGGTTAAGAGCCCTTCAATTATGATTATCAGCATTTTAAGTTAACTGAGTCATTACAACTTCACTTTTCTGTCTCATAGATATAACCCTTAACCACTCATTTCATTTGCAGATGCTTATTTGTAATATGAAATGTGACAACACCATCCCTAAATTAGGTACCAGAAGCAGAATCTCCCCTAAACTAAAATAAAGAATGGACACTAGTTGAATCTATATGCCCAGTAATTTATATAGCATGGTTAGCGGAGGCTTCACAACATATTTTTCAGCTGAACAAATGACAGTGGTATATTAAAAATATCTAATATTCTTTATATTATCGAACCACATGCTTATCTATATTCTAACAGTAACAGGAATTTTCACAGCACGTTTAGTAGAACTGTCAGTTCTGCAAGGATAAAGAATGATACTTGACAGTAAAGTATGCCCCATAATTAAACACATATAAAAAGTCAGTACATTTTTGCTACAAAATAAATGAAAAAGCAGATTATCTTCCCTGCCTGTAACATGTTTTGGATAGAAATATCTGGACCATTAAAGACTAACTGGATATCATTATTATTCTCATATTTGGAAGCAGATGGCTAGAAGCCTTTACCATGCTAGTCTGCTGTGAGCAACAGGGGAGGCAATAAGGGTTCTCAGAGATGTATTCAGCAAAACATCTTCAGATAATGAAGCCAAGACTTTATAGCATCACTTATAGGTATAGTAGGTACATTTCTTCACTTCTTTCCTTGGAAAAAGGCAATTGCATAATACTTGATATTAGCTATTCTTCTTTATAGATGCTTTCCTCTTTTCCAAAGTGACTGAAATGTTTGACTTGCCATACAAAAAAGGCCCTAGAACATAAAGCAGCAGTGCAGTAACATTCAAGGAGGATTAAAGGACTAAGATTAAGCACTTCCTAAATGCTGCTGACTGAGCAATTTTATTTTGTTTTCTTGTAAACAGAGGCAAAAATAATATATTCTCCTCTACCATAGTTCAACTCAAAAGGGATAGATATCCATCTAAAATATATGGGAACTGGAAAGATCAGGCTATAGATACGTTTGCCCAGTACCTCTAAACTGCACCTATATGACACTGAATTGACCTTCAGAGGATACAGAAGAACTAACCTATAGTTCCTAAAACCTGCTCTGCTCTCTAAAAAGCTTTAGACATATTTTTAGGCAGGAACTGCAGAGTGCCAGGTCGTGTCAGAATAACAGTACAATGAATTTTAAAATGTAGCTGAGAGGCAAGATGCCAATAAACTTGGTGATCAGTAACACACAGAGCCAGCTATATGGTCCTTATAATAGGGGGATCTTGTGGCCTGTTATAAACTAGTCAGGCGGGATCAGCAGGCATTGGGGGAGTCCCTGTTCCCCCAAGCACCGCCAGGAGTGACCAGGAATAACGGTCACAAGCTGGCAGAGGGTAGATTCAAGCTAGATATCAGGAGGCGCGACTTCATGGTCAGGGCGGCTAGGGTCTGGAACCAGCTTCCAAGAGAAGTGGTGCAGGCCCCTACCCTGGGGGTCTTTAAGAGGAGGTTAGATGCACATCTTGCTGGGGTCGTTTGACCCCAGTACTCTTTCCTGCCATGGCAGGGGGTCGGACTAGATGATCTGCTCAGGTCCCTTCCGACCCTAGAAACTATGAAACTATGAAACCTATAGGAGCAAACCCCAAATGCTGGTATGTCCAATAATGAATCTTCAAATGAATTAATATGAAACTTGGCTCACCACATTCCTAATGATTTTTCCTCCCTTGTGAACACAAAAAGAAGGGAAAGAATCTTTGCACTGGACATGAGCTCACTGAAGCAGTGCACATGCTCTCTCAGCATTATATTGAGCATTTAAATTTCAAATCCACTCCATGCAGCTTTGCCAAGTTCCAAAAGCTTTTAGTGTCCAGTCCATGAGCAACCAGAATTAAGAGCAGAGAGACAGAGAAAGATTCCTAGAGAGAAGGAACATCATAACCCCAGCTCATGCCACCATCCCCTGTTCATGGGGGAATCCAAGGACATGACAAAGAATGGTGTCTCAAATGCAGACACTTGGTTTTCTCTTGCACAGATCACTTAAAAGTGCCTCTTAGAAAAGACAGATTTCTCTTCTAATTCTCTAGCATTTTCTTAGTTGATCATGGATCTTCATTCAAGGGTGACAGCAGTAAATCACTAGGTATATTTGAGAAACTATGAAGCTAATATAGCTGTCAGACCAGTCCCCTTGATCCTTCCTGGAAGATGTCACTGCCCATCTCTTTTTCTTCTCATTCTTTCCCCACTGATCTTATATTTTGCTTCAAAATCCTGCAGTGACACCCTCTCCTTCCTATTGGATCCCATTTCTTTCTATCACCATTGGACTGCCTACCAAGAAGAAAAACTGAAATACTAGGAGAACTTCTAGCTACAGCACCAAATAACTGTGGTCTGAGGGGGCACTCAGATTGGCCGTGCCAATTAGAATGGCACTCTTATACGCTTTTCAAATAAGGCCTATTGTGTGGATCCTAGGACATGCATAGTATTTGTATTACCCCTCCACAGAAGACAAATATCACCCTGGTAAAAAAAAGAGCAATCTCACCTTCCTCAATGAAGTTATTCTGGAATTTCACCGATAGGTTTGGTCCTCAATATGAGGACAACTCTGTGAGGGGTGTAACAAAGACCAGTGGTTTAATTTCCTACCTCATTGTGAAGCATTAGATGTTTGGCGGTTGCCAGGGTCCAATGATAAAATTCTATCCCCCAAATTATTCTAACAAAAATGAATCGTGTGGTCATTGTTTCATAAAAACATGGCCTGCCTAAGTTGCCCTGGCTCTACGTGGGGAGTGAAGGAAGGACTGTATCACGTTTTCAGGCCACAAAGTTGCTATCCTTTGGTGTTGGTCCACAAAGCATCTTATGGTCATATATTTGTTCCTCCTTTAGATGTTTCTGTAGAAGCAGTTGTTAAAAAGGAGATAAAAGCCTGGTACCATCCATCAGAAGCACTACAAATAAAAAAGGATTTCAGGGAAGAGAAACCCTTAGCTACCCACAGGAAAAAAAGAGTTAAATGGATTGCTTCCAAGGCCAGAATCAGGATCTTTACCAACAATGTTATCTGAGGCAACAAAGGTAGAAGGATGCTGGAGAGATGAACCTAAAATGACTGCATCAGAGGTGGCCTTTGGGAAGGAAGCCCGGTTGACTTCAGTACTCTTACGATGTACATGTATGTATCTAGCCATTGACAGTTGTTTCAGGGCTCATGCTGTATCTCGGGTAGGACTGTCCTTGGAGGGATGGAAAGGGAGACGCCTGTTAGAAGACTTCTCTACAGTAGTGTAACTGAGGTGGGCAAGGCACCAGTCCCAGGTGCTAACTTAGAGGGGGCACCACCATGGCAATCCCCTAGGGAGCCTGCACAGTGGCAACAGAAACATCCCCATGCTACAGCAGCAGCAGCAAGGTGCAGGGCCAGTGCACCATTGCAGAAGCAATTCAAGTAGCAGCAACAGCTAGGGGAGGACAGATTGCACAGTGGCAGTAATATCTGGGGTAGGTAAGAGTGATACTTTACACCCCGCTCTCTGGCAGGGTTTTGCCCAGGGCTGGTTATACCTCTGCCTCTCTCATGAGAAGGGGCCAGACTGTAAAGTCACAAACTCCAGGTGTTAAAAGACAAAAACCAGGTTGCCCAAAATGAAGGAATGGACTTAAATTCACTAGGGTTTTAAGCATTTTTTAAAATTTTCCTTATGATTTTTACGCTTTAAAGGGTCATATTTAAGCATTCATCAAAACCTGCAAGGCTGGAAATTGGCTTAAGGTCTCTGAATGCCAAGATTCTTACACACACCAGGGCTTTTAGAAAACCAGGTATCACTTAACTTATGACCAAATCTACAAGTTGGCTAGTCTGATTTACACGATCTTGGGAATAAGTCATACAAGCACCCTCTCCCTTTCTCTCCCTTTCCCTCCTCTCCATTCTCCCTGCACTTCTCCTCTGGCAGGTTTGCCACCAAGTCCTGCCACTAATAGAAGGCTTTCCTAGAAGAAGATAATTTCACATATTTCCTTCTCTATTTCTGGAAGCTGCTGCTCTTCTTAAGCCTCCAGATAATATCATTTTCAGGATCTGAGTTAGCTACTGAATTCACCTTGTGCTAGTCCTGCTCAAAGGGGAGCAGGAGAGTTGACATTTAGGTAGAGGGGGATTATGTAGTCCCTATTTATCCGGAGGAGATTTTTTTCTGCCTTTAAAAGGTCTCTCCCTCCCTGCCTGCTCAGGTTTTTCCTTCAGTATGTTGACCAAATACCTTCAGCAGCACTTGCTCTACTTGCCTCTGGCTTTATGTTTTCCTCCTTATTTGGAATATCTTTCTGCTGTTTAACCATGTTGGCATGAAACAATTGTTATTTTCTGGGAAGAAGCACAGGTTTTAATTTTTTAAAAAGCACCTGCCTTCACTTCACCTTGTATTCTTGCTGCTGAATTTTATGCAACAATTTTTTCAAACAGAACCAAAACAGATTAATAATAGCATTGCAGTGGTTAAAAAAAACCTCTTACTACCTCATAATTACTGCTATAAAGGTGCTCATTCTCAGCATCCTACTCTTGTACGACTTTTTAAAAATAAAGACTAAATATAATAGAAGAATTTTCACTGACTTCGGATAAGACCGTAACAAATTCCCAGAAAAGTATGTTGAGAGGTTTTTTTTTGTTTTTTTTAGCAGCTGAGAGCCATTATTACATGCAGAAATTGTACTGAATAAGTCATGGAGAGGCAGGACTGATACAGGCCCTCTTAAAATCTTTTTTGATCTTTTAAACCTTTTTGATGGGAACAGACTTTCTGCAGGTAAGTAGCCCCGTTGACACTGCTGGTCTGGTTTGCGTGACTAAGATTTACTCATGTAAGTAAAAGCTTTCAGGATCAGGCCAGAGTGGGACAGATGTTATGTGTCATCTTGTAAACTTAATGTTACTAGAACCTGCAGTGATTCAATTTTAGTAGTGCACAGAGCACAAAAACGAATATAAAGAGTGAAAACATAGTATATGCTCATATGAAATCTTGTTACACTATGTAAGTTAAGTTGATCTAATAATTTACACACTCTCATAGAAATGTATTGTGCCGAGAACATTTCATACAGCACTGCACAGCTTGGGACTTATACTGTCTTTTAGGCATCCTTAGATTTCTTATATTTCAGCTCACTGAAGCAAATCAGCAAGGACATTTTTCTTTTATTTGCAAAATCTTGGTAAGATAGGCAAGAAATATTTAGCAGTTGTTCCCTGGCTGTAAAGTAGCATTTCTAAAGATCTATGCCAAAAAAGAGGTGCCAGGGGAAGTAAAACAGTGGTCAGAGGTTAAAAAGCCATTCGCCCTTTAAATAATTGGCACCAAAAATATTTAGTATTTTTAATGTGTGAAAGGAAAAGCTATGGCTCGCCTTAATGGGTCCCAGCTGGATGTATGGTCTCCCTTGATGAAAGCAGCTGACTGTTTCATCAGGCAAGTCAGGGGAATAGGACATCGCTTCCTCTTACATCGGCAAGGCAGAACACGGACATAAAGTAGTCAGAGGAAAGGTGGAGGGGCCCTAGCATCATGCATTTTCCTGCTGAACTTCTGTATTTCAGAGTTGTCTCACTCCAGTCACAGCAAGAGCTGAAGCATGGCTATGAGGAGGGACCCCCATTTATCCTGCAGAAGCGTGACCCACCACAAAAACAACATCATCCAGGAAAATTAGAAACTGAATAACATCTTCCTGTTACTCCTTTTAAATCTTTCCTGCACCTAAAACTTCCACTGGAAAAAAACCTGGATTAAACCACTCAACTCATATTGCTTTGGGCTGGCACTTCCACAGAGAAGGGACCTTTGTACACAAACTTGCATTTAAAATTTAGGATTTCCTTTGGGAGCAGAGAAAGAAACTTGCCCAAACAGGATAACTAATGATTCTCCCCGATTCAAGAAAACCCTCAAGGGAAAAAACAAAAACAATTTGCATTACTAGCTCTGTACCATGCAGTCTCTATCTGTAAAGTACCTAAGGGGTGTGCAGGACATGCCAGAGGCCAGGGCAGGCCACACACAACCGTTCTTAGATGCATGGCTCACATTTAACTTGTGTGCCACTGGGGTAACTTTGAGCAGCTGTTAGCTGCTCTTGGCTACCTTGAGGACCACCAAGAACTGGGGACAGAGGAACATCCTAGAACTGTATTTCCCCACCTGTACTAAGTAAAAAATAGCGAGGCTGAGAATGAAGGTTGGCTGAAATCCTGGCCACACTGAAGTCAGTGGCAAAGCTCCCTTGACCTCAGTGGAGCTAGGATTGTACTTCATATGTCAATGTTACACTCTCATCTGATTTTTAACTGGATGGCTTCTCACGCAGTGTGGAAATACTGACCAGACTGCAAGGTCTTTTTCTCCATCTGTTAAAATACAATTTTACCAAATTCTGCCCTCAGATGGACAAAGGCAATTCCTGCTTATTTTACTGGGGTAAACTTCTGCTCCCAAAGAAAGTAAATGGGATTGCACATGTGTAATTGGACACAGAACTTGGTTTAATGATTCAACACTAGAGGACAGAGCTTAGCCTCAGGTCTTCAGGCAGAAACACAGGAATGGTCTGCTATTCTTTTTCTCCTTATTGGCTCACACATTGATTCACACAGATTCAGGCAGTTTAGTAAATCTTTTGTGGTCTACATAAAATAACCATAATACTTTTATCAATGGTGTTCATGTCCTCTGTAGTTTGCCTGAATAGCAGGGCATGATTTTCCTTCTTCTGGTGTTAGCTTTAAACAACACACTTTTCCACACCTGCCATCAGCTAACAAAAAGCCTTGTCCTTTTTCTGCTCCATTTTCCTCATGCTCCTACTTCATCTCAGATTCTCTGTCCCATTAGATTTGGACCAACCTCAGTTCTTTTATCTCTTGCCTCCTTCATTCTCCTATACCTTCCTTTTTCAGGCTAACAGTTTTGTTTATGGCTTCATACAAAAAATGTGACTTTTCAAATGGGGCAGAATGGATTGCAAAACTTCTCTCTCTGCTTGAGATATCTGAATCTGTGACAGATGTGTGAATAAAAGGCCAATCACTTTGTTCACTACCTCCAACTATTTAACCATCAGCTTCTCTGTTAAAAAAGAAAGGGGTCTGCATGTCCTGTAGGATCATTGCTGTTATGTCACTCCAATGATCTGGATTCAGAATTAAATGTGCAGAGATAAAATCATGGGTTGAAATCTGCCCCAAGTAAAATTCAGATAGCTCCACTGATGTCAGGGCACAGACGGAAGTTACATTTGTTGTGTGGTCAGCTCCCTAAAAGCACTAACAGCCATGCTGTGACACACGTGCATGGCTGTAGAGTACTTTTAAAGTAGTCTTTCGGGTGACAAATTAAGCTTTGTCAAATGAGGGAACAGACAAAGACGCTCCACTTCAGAGCGCCTTAGGGAAAGTGTTCCCTAAGCTTAATGTGTCATGCAATCAGGGCTCAGCCCAGCCCAGCCCTGGCACTGTCTGCAGGAAGGGAGGGGGACAAATTGCTGGCTGGGGTTTGCCCAGCCTGAGCTGGAGCGGGGGCAGGTGGATTGGAGCTCTCTACCTCCTGCTCCCCCTGATTTCCCCCTTCAGCTCAGGCCAGGAAAAAGCTTGCTCCCACTTCCCCCTCCTTCCTTCAGACAGCCCTGGAGCTGGCAGAGGAGGCGCAGAGCTAGGGAAGAGAGGCTTTATGTAAAGCACCATGAATTAAAGGGAGGGCCTGCATGTGGTGGGATTCAACGCATGACTGGGCGGTGAACGTCAAGGGCTATTGGCTGTACAGGAGGGACAGGATAGGAAGGAAAGGTGGGGGTGTGGCACTCTACATTAAGGAGGAATACCCATCCTTGTCAATTAACAAAGAATTAGAGGAAGGGCTCTCTGAAGCGCTCTGGGTTAGAATACAAGGTGGTCACGGGGAAAGAGACTTAACAGTGGGGTCTACTACAGACCTCCCAACCAAGGGGAAGAGCTCAACCAGGAATTCTTAAGTCAGCTCACAGGGGTAGTGAAGGCTAGGGATGTGGTAGTCATGGGGGACCTGAACTTTCTGGACATCTGCTGGGAAGAGCAGTCAGCCAGGTCTGACCGCTCACGTAAGTTCCTCGCCAGAATAGAGGACCTCCGTCTAACCCAGGAGGTGCACAGCCTCACTGGGGGAAGTGCCTTGTTGGACCTGGTGCTGGCCATGGGAGATGACCTGGTGAGGGGGCTGCGGGTGCTCGACCACCTGCGCGACAGCGATCATCGCCTGCTGAAATTCATCATCCAGCACCAGGTGGCAAAGGCCTACAGCAAGGCAGCAGCCCTAGATTTCAGGAGGCGGACTTCAATGAACTAAGGAGAATAGTTGGGGAGGCACTGAGGTCCTGGAGGGGAGGGGAGCCAGGTGTCCAAGGAGAGTGGTTGCTCCTTAAGGAGACGATCCTCCAAGCCCCAAGGGAGGTAATCCCAATGCGGATCAAAGGCAGCAGGAGGGCACATAAGCCCCCATGACTCACCAAAAGCATCCGGAAATGTCTCCTAGCAAAAAGGGAGGCACATACCCAATGGAAGGCAGGGGCCATCACCAGGGAGGATGCTCGGGGATGCAGGGGGCAATCAGGAAGGCCAAGGCAGAGATGGAACTGGGACTAGCTTCCCGGATTAAGGACAACAAGAAGTCCTTTTTTAAATACATAGGGGGCAAAAAGAAGGTTCCGGGTAATGTGCGGCCCCTGCAGGACACGTTAGGAAATTTGGTCGTCACGCCAGACGACAAAGCCAACATATTTAACGATTTCTTTGCCTCCATTTTCCTAAGCAGGGACTGGAACAGTCAGCCCCCCACTGGGTCCACCTCAGGCCCCAGGGGAGGTGCACCTAGGCCAAGGGTTAGTGAGGAACTAGTTAGGGAACTTCAGGAAGGACTGGACATATTCAAGTCAGCCAGTCCAGATGATCTCCACCCTAGAGTACTGAGGGAATTGGCTGAGGTCATTGCAGGACCCCTGGCATGGCTTTATGAGCACTCGTGGTGCTCTGGTATGGTACCAGAGGACTGGAAGAGGGCCAGCATGGTTCCCATCTTCAAAAAGGGGAGGAAGGAGGACCTGGGAAAACTATAGGCCATTTAGTCTTACTTCAATCCTGCACAAACTTTTTGAGAAAATTATTCTGGCACATATCCACGAGGGCCCAGCAGGGGAGAGTATGCTTAGGGGCAACCAACACGGGTTCATTAGCAGCAGGTCCTGTCAGACGAACCTGGTAGCCTTCTATGACCAGATCACCAAATCCTTAGATGCAGGGGTAGCAGTGGACATAATCTTCCTGGACTTTCAGAAGGCCTTTGACACTGTCTCTCACCCCATTCTCATTAAGAAACTGGGCTGTGGTGTCAACATCCGCGCAGTCAATTGGGTCATTTTCGGCCTGGAAGGACGCGGGCAATGCAGTTCCCCAGGGCTCAGTCCTCGGGCCTGCACTGTTCAATATCTTCATCAGTGACTTGGACAAGGACATATTTAACGATTTCTTTGCCTCTGTCTTCCTAAGTAGGGACCAGTTCAGCCACCTCCCTGCTGGGCCCACCTCGGGCCCCGGGAGAGACACGCCTGGGCCAGGGGTTAGCAAGGAGTTAGTTAGGGTACTTCTGGAGAGGCTGGACGTGTTCAAGTCCGCTGGTCCGGACGATCTTCACCCTAGGGTTCTACAGGAACTGGCCGAGGTCATTGCGGGACCCCTGGCGCGGCTCTATGAGCACTCGTGGTGCTCTGGTGAGGTGCCGGAGGACTGGAAGAGGGCCAATGTGGTCCCTATCTTCAAAAAGGGAAAAAAAGAGGACCCGGGAAATTACAGGCCAGTTAGTCTTACCTCAATCCCGGGTAAGCTCTTTGAAAAAATTATCCTGGCACACATCCAGGAGGGCCTTGCGGGGGAATGCATGCTCAGGGGCAACTAACATGGGTTCATCAGTGGCAGGTCTTGTCAGACCAACCTGGTGGCCTTTTACGATCAGGTCACCAAATCATTAGACGCAGGGGTTGCTGTGGATGTAGTCTTTCTGGACTTCCGGAAGGCTTTCGACACTGTCTCTCACCCTGTCCTCATCAAAAAGCTGGGAGACTGTGGTGTCAATGCCCACATGGTCAAATGGGTTGCCAACTGGTTGGAGGACCGCACCCAGAGGGTGGTAGTGGATGGGTCCTTCTCGACCTGGAAGGATGTGGGCAGTGGGGTTCCGCAGGGCTCGGTCCTCAGGCCCGCACTGTTCAACATCTTCATCAGTGACTTGGATGAGGGGGTAGAAAGCACCCTGTTCAAGTTTGCTGATGACACTAAGATGTGGGGGGATGTGGGTGCACTAGAAGGGTGCAATAGGCTACAAGCTGACCTTGACAGGTTGCAACGGTGGGCGGATGAGAATAGGATGGGGTTTAACACTGAGAAGTGCAAGGTGTTGCACATGGGGAGGAAGAACCGGCACCACACTTACAGGTTGGGGAACTCCCCTCTTGCCAGCACGAAGACGGAAAAGGATCTTGGAGTCGTCATTGACTCCACGATGAACATGGGCCGGCAGTGTGGGGAGGCAGTCAAGAAGGTCAACCGTACCCTGTCATGCATCCACAGATGCATCTCAAGCAGGTCCAGGGAGGTGATCCTCCCCCTCTATGCAGTACTGGTCAGGCCGCAGCTGGAGTACTGCGTCCAGTTCTGGGCGCCACACTTCAAGAGGGACGTGGACGATATGGAAAGAGTCCAGAGGAGGGCCACTTGTATGATCAGGGGTCAGCAGGGCAGGCCTTATGAGGAGAGGCTACGGGACCTGAACCTGTTTAGCCTCCCCAAGAGAAGGTTAAGGGGGGACCTTGTGGCCTGCTACAAACTGGTCAGGGGGGATCAGCAGGTATTGGGGGAGCCCCTGTTCCCCCGTGTGCTGCCAGGAGTGACCAGGGATAACGGTCACAAGCTGGTGGAGGGTAGGTTTAGATTAGATATTAGGAGGCGCTACTTCACAGTCAGGGTGGCTAGGGCCTGGAACCGGCTTCCAGGGGAAGTGGTGCAGGCTCCTAGCCTAGGGATTTTTAAAAGGAAGTTAGATGAGCACCTTGCCGGGGTCATCTGACCCCGGTGCTCTTTCCTGCCAAGGCAGGGGGTCGGACTAGATGATCTTCCTAGGTCCCTTCCGACTCTAGCTACTATGAAACTATGAAACTAAGGGGGTAAAAAGCACTCTGTTCAAATTTGCTGATGACACTAAGATGTTGGGGGGATGTGGGCATGCTAGAAGGAAGGAATAGGCTGCATTCGGACCTAGACAGGTTACAGGGGTGGGCGGATGAAAATAGGATGGGATTCAACACTGACAAGTGGAAAGTGATGCACCTGGGGAGGAACAACCGGCACCATGCCTACAGGTTGGGGAACTCCCCTCTTGTCAGTACAGAGGCGGAAAAGGATCTTGGAGTCATCATTGACTTCAAGATGAACATGAGCCGGCAGTGTGGGGGGTGCAGTCAGGAAGGCCAGCCGCACCTTGTCATGCATTCATAGATGCATCTCAAGCAGGGCCAAGGAGGTGACCCTCCCCCTCTATGGGGCACTGGTCATGCCACAGCTGGAGTACTGCGTCCAGTTCTGGGTGCCACACTTCAAGAGGGATGTGGACAGCATGGAGAGGGTCCAGAGGAGGCCACTTGCATGATCGGGGGGCAGCAGGGCAGGCCCTATGAGGAGAGGCTACGGGACCTGAACCTGTTCAGCTTCCAAAAGAGAAGGCTGAGGGGGGATCTTGTGGCCTGTTATAAACTAGTCAGGGGGGATCAGCAGGCATTGGGGGTGTCCCTGTTTCTCCGAGCACTGCCAGGAGTAACCAGGAATAATGGTCACAGACTGGTAGAGGGTAGGTTTAGGTTAGATATCAGGAGGCGCTACTTCACAGTCAGGATGGCTAGGGCCTGAAACCAACTTCCAAGAGAAGTGGTGCAGGCTCCTACCCTGGGGGTCTTTAAGAGGAGGCTGGATGAACACCTTGCTGGGGTCGTTTAACCCCAGTACTCTTTCCTGCCATGGCAGGGGCTCGGACTAGATGATCTACTCAGGTCTCTTCCAACCCTAAAAACGATGAAACTATGAAACTATGTCTGTCGCACCCTAGATTGCTTCAATGCATGAAAAGGCAGGCTATGGCTCCCCTTCAGTTAAAGCATACAATAGCATCAAGTTAAATCTCAAACATAGAAAAGGTTTTTGCACAAAGTCCTTCTAACACTGTAGATATTTTCCTGGTAAAAAGCTTTCATATTCACAATTACATTGTTGCCAGGTTATGCATTATGTGAGTCATAATGTCTGTATGTAACAGATATAATAGATAATTGCTTCTGCTGGAAAATAACTCCAATGCAGCTCAACTAGTTACTTTTTTATGCTGAATGAGATACCAATATTATCTTTCAAAGATACATCTTCTATGAACCTGAGCCTGCCTAGTGCACTGTGAAGCCTTGACCACTGGACAGCAGGATCTATAGGAAAAGCCTGTAGGATCCTTCACATTCTGATACTAACAAAGGAAATTATAGTAGCAGATGTTCACTGAAAGGGAAGTTTTGGGGTGTCAACACTTTCTAAGCTGAGAAGAGAGAAAAAGATTTGGCAAAGCAAGAAGAAATACTCCTAGACTGCCAAGTTTCCTGAGCCAACCTAGTTGCCAGAATCCTCTTGAAGTTTCCCCATGGTCAGAAGTCATGAATAGTGTCACAGATGTCCCTGCTGTTCCTCTAACTGGCACGCACAGTCTCTGCCTCGGTAGATGGCATTGATTGGACTATTCAAAAAAATGTTAAGCTTTTTTTTTTTGTTTGTCTTTTGCTGAACTGTGATTGTAAGCGATTTCTCAGTCCTCTCCAAACAAAAATAACAGATCTTCCATAAACACAGTTGTAGAAAATTAATATGGGCAGTTTCCTAGTTAATGGTTCTGAAACAACTCTGCCTGCTATTAGGTTATGCAAATTAAAACAGTTTTAAATGGAATTATTCTGGAATGATGATTATTCTAGAATAAATGATGCTAGAAACCATTTCTCAGGACACTGCCTCAAGACACTGGACTTGTGCTACAGCTTTGCTAGTAGTTTGGTGTGTGCAGGCAAATTTGCCAAACAAGTTTCCAGCTCGCACCAAGGAGAATAGTGCCTCAGTTTTACAAATACTCTTATTTACATGTGGACATCTATTTGCAACTTAAGCAAGCATCAGCAAAGTGTGAATGCATGCTGCTGCTCACAACTAGCAGCAGAAAAGTAGATCACATTGGCACTCCAAGCAGAAGATTGTGTCTAATTCTTGGAGAATGGCACATTGAGGGAAATTAAACAGCATAACTGAGGCCATGATTCCTTCTTGGCTTGGGAATCTGAACTTCTTTCTTTTTTAGCTTCACTTTCTCCTGACAGCTTTAATGTCATCCTATTTATATTTTCAAACCTGGGGCCAGAGTCAGAGGTTACTTACTTGACAGTTTCAGAAGAGAAGGAGCAGAAGGCGATGTAATAAGACAAGCAGCAAACTGAGAAGTGCAAGATAAACTAAGGAGATCTACATCACTGGTCCATCTTCTTCCTCCCCTTGGACTACAAGTAACACAATGTAAGTGGCTGTAGCTAATGTACTTTTACGCCATTTCCCCATCTTTCTGACTTCAGTCTTGGTGTTTAATATTAATCTTATATATGACTCTCTGGAAACACCCTAGTGAACAACATGACTGAGGGATATCAACTGAGCCTGTGCTGATCTTGATTAAGAAACACAGCAAGTAGCATGACAAGGATTTGTCTGGTAGTTCCTATGCTTTAGGCATCATGGATTACTCAAAATAGTTCATCTACGATCAAAAGCATCTCCTGAACAGCAAGGTTAATTAAGGTTAAACAGAGAAAGCAAAGGAACACCCAAAAGACAGCACCAGATAACTTTGTTCCTCCAGAACAGAATCACCATTTTTATGCTGGCATAACCAAGGGGCTCCCACAATTTTTATCCATCAAGGTATTATTTTCATAATTGAACATTAAAGAACACCAATCAATTAGATGTTCCCTTTAAGTTATTCTAATTACTTAATAGTGATATATAACACAAAATGTTGAATACAATCACCCAACTCATCATTCCTTTAATAAAAGTCTGTTTGCAAAGCTTATACCACACCTTGTGTGGTTACCATACAGAAATGTCATTAAACTTGTATTAATCGCTCATTCTTTAGGAGCTGTGGTTCTCAGCCTTTTTAGACTCCAGGTGCCCCTGCTTAGCTTCAACACCCTTCAGAAAATGCTAGCTCTTAGTTTTTACTCCTTTTTTGACTAATAAAAAAACAATGCAGCATTTTTTTTCAGTTGCAAAGAACTCAAAAGGGCCACATCAGGTCAGAAAAATTTTTTATATTACGGACTCTTTTTTGAAAATGTTGGGTTTGTCTTGTGAATCATGTTTGCACACCTAACAGTGCAAACATTTTGTTGCATCCTGCAGCACTCCTGAAAGGATCTCAAGGCACCCTGGTTGGGAATCGCTGATCTAGAGCCCGAAGTGCACACTCAAATATTTGCTGCATCTGAGATTTGGTATTCCTCGTCATTGTTTTTGCTTTTTATTTATTTATTGATTGATTTTTTAAATTTAAACCTCCCTCAGAATTCATTCTTTTTGGTAACTCACAGATTTAATCCTGAAGCTGAGACACTGGTAGACAATAATGCTTTTCCCTCCCCTTTCAACTAGTCACTGCCGTACCTACCAAAGTTAGGTAGCTCCCCTACGTTATAACCATTAACAAACATTCCTCCCCCATAATTATTTTATATATTATTTTCTATTTCATTATGCATTACTAGCATAAAGACAGCAACCCACAACAGAATTTATGACTTTTTTTTTAAACGTGTTTGTTCAGAGAGAGAGGTGGAAGATGTTCATAATTTAAGAAAAATGAAAATATACCTTTCCTCCCTATCTGGCATTTTATTAAAATGATTAACATTACTAAGGTTTACACAGCCATCTGTTAGTACCTTGAGGGGAAATAAAGCAACTAAGATTCCTATGTCAGCATGATTAAGTTATCCTTTGCTCCAGTAAATATGCATGTGTGTGTAAATTGCTGTATTTCGGCACCTCGTTGCTGAAAGAACAGCATTAAAAGCCACACTGGCGTTCGTACCCCTATATTACATGACATCAGAGTGCTCCTCAAGCACGGGCTGAATACACAAAGGGTGACCTCCTGTTCCAAAAAGCCTCATTTAACCCAACACCAAACAGTTCTCAGCAGTTTTTAAGGTAAGCTATAAAAATGAACGGTGTGTAGGCTTTTCCAAATTTATTAGCGTTACTAAGGATCAGTAATGGCACAAAGGTACTTAAAGCTGGTTCTTCTGAGAACTGGCCCTGAACATTTTATTTCAGTTGTATCCTGACCCAAGTGGAGCCTTAACAGTATTACAATATTGTTTAATGTCTGTAGGGCGATTAAAAGCCCTCATGTTATGAAAAAAAAAATCCCTGCTCCAAAGACTTTGTTCAGATTCCAATAAGCAAAAAATGGGGGTTAGGGGAGGGGGAGGTGTAATGCATCATTATTATTAGGAATAATAATAGAGGAATAGAGATGGTCTCAGGACACTAAAGATTGGTTTAGGAATAGAGATTATCTGCTTTGCTCTAAGTCACACAAGAGATCAGAAAGCACATCTCCTGAATTCTGGAGCAAAGCCTTAAGCACATGAATATCCTCCTCCTACTCTGTGTTCTCAAAGTAGAAATGATTTATGTATTAAGATTTTAAAAAACTAATAACCAAACCAACCAGTACTGTAAGAATACAACTGGGTGCCTGGGGTGGCTGCTGCATAGGGGTAGTGGTGACTGCTGGAAAAAGCTGCATTTTTCACCCCTGACACATGTCAATGTTCAGTGTGGCTGCCCCTATCACCCTACCCTAGTTCCACCTCTGCTGTAACCAACCATTAACAATCACTGTGCACCAAGGTTGTAACAACTGGTTCATTTCCCAGTTACCACATAACAAAACTGTTAGTTAATTATTTAAAGGAATGGTCCATGTTTCCCTCTTTTAATGAAAACTGTTCCATTAATAGAATGTCGGTCTAAGATGCTATAAATTGTGATTACAGTGACTTTCTCACGGTCATTTCAGAAAGATCACCTTTATGAATTGTTATTTCTTCTAGGTAATTTAATTCTGAAGAAGTCTCATGCTCAGTAGTAGAGTGACTAGGTTTCAGTCTGGTCCTGAAAGATGTTTTAGGAAAGCAGAATACAAAAGAGAAAAAATAGAATTAAAACGGGGCAACACAAAAAGGGAGACAGACCCAGAGGGGCTGGGGGTGGGGGAATAAGACAAAAAACTTGGAGGCAAACATATTCAGCAGCCTGCTGTTATTCAGAATTGGCCAACATATTTAATTAATAATGATTTGTTAACAGTAGTTTCTATAATGCAGCATTCACCTTTCATGCATTCAAAAAACCAAAAAACAGTTTGCACTTTAAAGAGCCTAGTGACTCAGACAGTTAGACACAGGTGCAAGAAAAGGGAACCAACTAGCCCCTGGCTACATCAAAAAACTGAACAGTGATCAATGAACAACCATCACAGCTGGGATCCCTTGGGAAAATGGAGATTAAAAAGTCCAGAATGAAGCACATGAGAGCTGTAGACAATACATCCTTATCAAGAGGATCAGACTCTAGATGAGCATGCAGGCTGTGTCCCCACAAGCAAGGGCATGCAGTTGCCATGGGGAAAAAAGCAGTGGCATAAATTCATGCCACTGCTTTTTGCCTCAGTGCACACCACTACACATGGGGTTAGCATGGGGAGAAATGCTCTGGGTGGGGTTAGGGGAGGCTGGGGCCAGCACCTAGGTTGGCCCCAGCAGATTTACCTGTGGTCCTGGAGGCTTCCTAGAGCTCCAGCAACAGCGATCTGAGCCCACAGAGCCTGACTGGCAGCCACAGCATGGCTCTGGCCAGGCAGGCTCCTGTTTTAGGAGGCACATGCTGCTGCCACGTGTGCCACCCTGCTTCCCCCACACACTTTTTTTGATTCTGGGATTTCTCAGTATCTAAATTTGGCTATGCAGTGCACCAAATCATGTGCATGGGTTGTCTTTTGCAGTGCCTCAAAAGCCTTTGAGGTGCCACAAAATGCATGTGCGCACTTGTGCAGACATGGCCCAAGAGTCCAATTATCTTTGAGAAACTCAAACTGTCCTTTTTCAAGAAAACTTTTGCAACAAGAAGTGATCATACAAACACCTCCTTCTATCTCCAATGCTCTTGCCTTATCTCACAGGAACAAAAAGAGTCCCCTAAAAAGAAAAAGCCAACAATCCTGGACCAGACTTTTGATCCTAAGAAAGGAGAAATGCCAGTGACTTCAAGAAGTCTGCTACAACATTGCTAATGCTGGTAATTTTTACATGTAAGGAACTCAGATACAGGAACTATGAGCGCCGCAGTATAATACACCTAGACTATGGACAAACCTTCCTTGAAATCCTTGAAAAGGAAAGGGGGAGCTTTGCTTAATAGTGGCATCAGTTGTTACAGTCTAATTGTTACATCTCCCCCATCCACTAAAGACAAGCCAACTAAAATGTTGTAACTTTAACCCTGAAAGAAACATGCAGATATAAGTTACGTTGCACTGATTTATATCAGTATCATTGGATAGCATTTCAATTGCTATATCTGTCCATAGTCTAAGACAGACACATAAACAAATTAGTAGAGGCGGTAGCTTTTTTCTGGCAAGATTAGCTTTTAATGAAAGAAAATAGAGATGGCCTTTTTTTAATTTTTTTTTTTTACAAGGGTATTTTCAAAAACAAGGTTTGGGATTTTTTGCAAGGGTATCTTCAAAAAAGTTTGGGATTTTTGTTTTGCTTTGTGTGTGCATGCACATGCATGTGTGAGAACAAAACAATTTATTTTCATTTTAGACAATAAAAGAATATATTGCTCAACTGCTCAACAGTTCAGTGGGTGGGAAACCGGCTACAGGGTAGGACCCAGACAATTCTCATGAACGGACCTGTATCATCCTGGCGCAAAATGGCCAGTGGTGTCCCTTAGGGGTCAGTGCTTACCAGTGATTTAGATGCAGGTGAAAAGCTCGCTGGCCAAGTTTGTGGACGACACCAATTTATGGGGCAGTGTGGTCACATCAAAAGATAGGTTGCAGATACAGGTGGACCTGGACAGGCTGGAGAGTTGGGTGGACCAGAGCCAGAAGTTCAACACTCAGAAGTTGGAAGGTGCTCCGTTTGGGGGCAAACAATCCCCAACATACCTACTGGCTCAGTGGTGATAATTTGACTTGTGCCACAGCCAAAAGGGACCTAGGGACAGTGATCAACTATCACATGAACATGAGCCAGCAGTGCGATGCTGTGGCCAGCAGGGCAAACCACACGCTGGCATGCATCAACCGTTGCCTCTCATGCAAAAGTAAGGAAGTGATTCTTCCACCATACTCCGCACTGGTGAGACTGCAGCTGGAGTACTGTGTCCAGTTCTGGGTGCTGCACTTCAACAAGGACAAGCAAAAACTTGAGAGGGTCCAGAGAAGAGCAACCTGTATGATCAGGGACTTGCAACACAAGCCATACGAGGAGAGGCTGAGGGACCCGGGCTTCTTCAGCCTACAGAAGAAAAGGCTGAGAGAGGACTTGGTAACAGCTTACTGCTACATCAGGAGAGTATACAAGAACTCAGTGAAGAGCTGTTCACCAGGGCAGCCTTGGGGAAGACCAGGACCAATGGATATAAACTCCTGGAAGGCCACTTTAGGCTCAGTTCCAGGAAAAACTCCTTCACAGTCAGGGTGTCCAGACTGGAATAAACTGCCCCCAAAGGCGGTGCAGTCACCTACCCTGGAAATCTTCAAAAGGAGACTGGACAGTCACCTTGCTGGGGGCACTTGACCCCAGTTGTCTTTTCCTGCCTACTGCAGGGGGACTGGCCCTGATGATCTACAAGGTCCCTTCCAGCCCCT
Source organism: Crocodylus siamensis (assembly GCF_052110815.1). NCBI lineage: Eukaryota > Metazoa > Chordata > Crocodylia > Crocodylidae > Crocodylus > Crocodylus siamensis. The sequence continues at coordinate 15,518,232 of NC_143409.1, read as the reverse complement.
TACAATCTCTTCTAAGCCAGGCTGGCTGACCTGCTCCACCGGGCTTTAAACTAAGCCCGCTGGGGGATGGGGGGACTACTGCCCCTGCTGGCCCGCTGAACGGCCCTTGCAAAGCCAGCGGACCAAGGCACTTAAGGGGGCACTTAAGGGAGGTCACCCCTGCCCCAGCCCTGGCACAATCTGTGGGCAAGGCAAGAGCCCCCAAGGGCACACTTGCCTGCCTGTACACTAATGCCAGGAGCCTGGGCAACAAGCAGAACGAGCTCGTCCTCCTGCTCAGTGCAAAGAAATATGATGTCATTGGGACAACGGAGACCTGGTGGGACTCCACCCATGACTGGACCACAGGTATAGAGGGCTATACCCTATACAGGAGGGATCGTGTTGACAAAAGGGGCGGGGGTGTAGCTCTCTATGCGAAGGAAAGCTACATGTCCCTGCAAGCTGATGTTGGCGACTGGCATGGACAGCTAGAGACCCTCTGGGTAAAAATTTGTGGGGAATTCGGCACAAGGGACACAATGGTGGGAGTCTACTACAGACCTCCCACTCAAAGTCCTGAGCTTGACCAGGAGTTCGCCCAGGAACTGACTGAGGCCGCTTGCTCCAGGACCTTGGTTGTCATGGGTGACTTCAATTACCCGGACATCTCGTGGAAAGATCACTCAGCTAAATCTGAGCGGGCGCAAAGCTTTCTCTCGTGCGTGGATGACCTCTACCTGACCCAAGAAGTCTATGGGCCAACAAGAGGCAAAGCGCTGCTTGACCTGGTACTGCCTACGGGGGACGACCTAATCGGCGACCTAGTGATTGATGGGAAGTTGGGTGACAGCGACCACGAGCTGATCACCTTCACCATCCGCCGTAAAACTGGCAAGTCAGTCAGCAACACAGAAGTCCTTGACTTCAGAAAAGCCGACTTTGACAAGCTCAAGAGGCTAGTCGGTCAGGCCCTCAGGGACCGTGACCCCAGGGAGTTGGGAGTTCAAGAAGAGTGGTTGCTTCTCAAGGAAGCGATCCCCAGTGCACAAGCTAAATCTATTCCAACACGGAGGAAAGGCAGCAAGAAGGCACAGCAGCCCCCCTGGCTCTCCAGAGACCTAGCGGACCTACTGTGGCTAAAAAGGAAAGTCTACAAAGGATGGAGGACGGGATTCACCTCCAAGGAGGATTACTCCGCGCTGGTCCGGTCCTGCAGGGACCAAACCAGGAAAGCCAAGGCTGCAACTGAACTCCAACTAGCTTCAGGCATCAAGGACAACAAAAAGTCCTTTTTCAGATATGTGGGGAGCCGGAGGAAAAGCAAGGGCAATGTTGGACCCCTGCTAAACCAGATGGGGCAACTGACAACTGACGCCCAGGAAAAAGCCAACCTATTAAATAGGTACTTTGCGTCAGTCTTTCATCAGTCACACGGGATGCCCATGCCTGCTATGGGACAGGGAAATCTGGGTGAGGGGGATCCCCTACCCTCCATCAATGCTGACCTCGTGAAGGAACACCTTGAGAAGCTGGATACCTTCAAGTCAGCCGGCCCTGACAACCTGCACCCAAGGGTACTCAAGAAGCTGGCGAGCATCATAGCCCAGCCCCTGGCACGGATCTTTGAAAACTCCTGGTGCTCTGGTGTAGTGCCCTAAGACTGGAAGAAGGCCAATGTGGTGCCGATCTTCAAGAAAGGGAGGAGAGTGGATCCGGCTAACTACAGGCCCATTAGCCTGACTTCTATCCTGGGGAAGATCTTAGAAAAGTTTATTAAGGAGGCCATCCTTGAGAGACTGGCCCAGGCTAACATCCTAAGGGACAGCCAGCATGGGTTTGTTGCAGGTAGGTCTTGTTTGACCAATCTTATTTCCTTCTATGACCAGGTGACCTATCACCTGGACAAGGGAGAAGAGATTGATGTCATATATCTTGACTTCAAAAAAGCTTTTGATCTGGTATCCCATGATCACCTCTTGGCCAAACTGCCCATTTGTGGCCTTGGCTCCACCACGATCCGCTGGCTGGGAAATTGGCTTCGTGGTCGGACCCAGAGGGTTGTGATTGATGGCAGTCACTCATAATGGTGCCCTGTAACCAGTGGGGTCCCTCAAGGCTCTGTCCTGGGACCCATACTGTTCAACATCTTCATTAATGATGTGGACATTGGAGTTAGGAGTGGACTGGCCAAGTTCGCCGATGACACCAAACTTTGGGGCAAAGCATCCACGCCAGAAGATAGGCGGGTGATCCAGGCTGAGCTGGACAAGCTCAGCAAATGGGCAGACGAGAACCTCATGGTGTTTAACACCGAAAAATGCAAGGTTCTCCACCTTGGGAGGAAAAACCTGCAGCACCCTTATAGGCTTGGCAGTGCTACGTTGGTTAGCACTACAGAAGAAAAAGACTTGGGGGTCATCATTGACCACAAGATGAACATGAGCCTGCAATGCGATGCTGCGGCTAGTAAAGCGACCAAAATGCTGGCGTGCATCTATAGATGCTTCTCGAGCAAATCCCGGGACATCATTCTCCCCTTGTACTCGGCCTTGATGAGGCCGCAGCTGGAGTACTGCGTCCAGTTTTGGGCTCCACAATTCAAAAAGGATGTGGAGAAGCTTGAGAGAGTCCAGAGGAGAGCCACGCGCATGATCAGAGGTCAGGAAAACAGATCTTATGATGACAGGCTGAGAGCCATGGGACTCTTTAGCCTGGAAAAGCGCAGGCTCAGGGGTGATCTGATGGCCACCTATAAGTTCATCAGGGGTGACCACCAGGATCTGGGGGAACGTCTGTTCACCAGAGCGCCCCAAGGGATGACGAGGTCGAACGGTCACAAACTCCTGCAAGACCGTTTCAGGCTGGACATAAGGAAGAATTTCTTTACTGTCCAAGCCCCCAAGGTCTGGAACAGTCTGCCAGTGGAGGTGGTTCAAGCACCTACATTGAACACCTTCAAGAGTAAATTGGATGCTTATCTTGCTGGGATCCTACGACCCCAGCTGACTTCCTGCCCTTTGGGCAGGGGGCTGGACTTGATGATCTCCCGAGGTCCCTTCCAGCCCTAATGTCTATGAAATCTATGAAATCTACAAATAACTTTTGGTGGAGGATGATTGGGTTATTGCTTGTTTTTGAAGCAGCACACACAGAAGTCATATTCTTTTTACAGTTGTGTGTACCTAGGTCTCCCTTATGCCAATAGGAACAGCCAAAACTACTACTGGGTCCTGTTCTACAGATAGAAGTTTATAATTCTAACAAACCTTGAATGAGGTTATGTATGCATCAAGAGAAAAACAAACCATTTATTCATGGTTGTTTAAAATAAGCCACAGCTGTTTTATAAAATTTTTTAATAGGCTTCTGAGATGCTACTGCTTTAAAACCACTGAAAAGTAATAGATTGTCTGCTCCCAACTCATACCAGTCATTTTAGGTTAGTTTTCTAGAATATCTATATAATGTGCTAGAATATTTGTAGAATGTCCCTGCATTATAAAAACACTGTTTTGCTGCAGTGGTTCCAGTGTTCATCTCGTAGAATACATGTCCAAGTACTTGTTGGTCATGTTTTGCAGAAACTGCTAGTAAGAAGCAAAAGCCAATCTAGCAGCCTCCACTAGGAGTAAAGAATTAAAGAGAAAAAAAGAGAAGTCTGAGTTGGTCTTCTATAGATACCAGCTCTAAAAAAGTCCAGGAGAGATGATTGGTGCCAGGGGAGAGAAAAAGCAGCTGTCTCCCTAAAGTACTTTTGAAGGAATTCTTTGGCAATCCCTCGCAGTTGAGGATGATTATCTTCCATGATTGTCTTATCTGTGGGTCTGAAGATGGCTGATGATGAGGCTGATCTGGAATTGACAGACTTTGCTACAATTTAAGTATGTGTTTACATGTGGGGTGGGTGGCTATGGATTAGGCAATAAAGTAAAAAGGAGCAAACTATCCAGAGTATCCAGGAAGACCAGAATGGGCAGAAAGGGGCTGAGGAAAGGAAGTCAGTTGATTAGATCAGAGATATCTATTGGGAACTTACACATGTTGCCATGGGGATGGTGTTGGATCTACCCATTTCACTTCCTCCCTGTTTTATTTCCTCATCACAATCTTCTGGGTGATGAGGAAGTGAAATCTGAAGGTGGTCAGTGAAAAGAGGCTGCATATGGTCCATGCTATGATAAATGTTGAATACCCTTTGCTGCTTTTCTGGATTAATTTTTTCTAGTTCTTCCTGTGTGTGATTATATTGCCCTCTCCAGGTTGTATCTTGCATAGCAAAAAACCTCCAAGAAATTGGTAGAGGGAGAAGAAAAGTAGAATATTGAGAAGAGGGATATATAGGGAAAGGAAGCAAGAAGGAGTGGGGTACGGGGAAAGAAAAGAGGGAGGTGCAATTACAATTAGAGGGGGCAGAAAGAACAGCAGAAGAGGAAAGAGAAAAAGGAGGGTGAGGGGAGCTGGAAGACGAGTGAGTGGAGGGGTGGACAGTTTTTCCCACTCTTTTCCACCTGCAAGTGATTAATGTCTTCAGATTTTTTTAGCACTTTTCTGCCTCCTGAGAACGTATATTTAAGTCAGTTTAGTCTAACAGCTCCTTACCAAGATGAGATGAAGGTGGACTTTTCAACCAAGCCTGCTATGGCATAGCTCGTGGTTCCCTTTAGATGACTAAATATATGAAGTGTGGGACAAAAACACAGGCTTCAATCACCTGAACCAGGCTTCTTCCACTGGTTAATACTCCACTAGAACAGTGACCAACTTCTAGAGCTGCAATTCCCAAGTCCCATGGAAGTTAACTTACAGCTGTTGAATTTAGACTGTAAGTAGGGTCACCACAAAAAGTGACTGGGAACCACTTCTCTAGAAGGCACCATTGGTGACTGGTGCCACCTTAGTCGGGGGGGCACATGCCCCCTCAGCGACCAGTCAGCAACTAATGGGGCGGGGAGGGGGTCCCTCCGCAGCCAACTGTGCCAACTGGGAAGCGGCCGCAGTGCTCCCAGAAGTGGTTGTGGCACTTCATTCACTGCTCCCATTCCCTGGCTGACACTCACAGTGGGGGCACTGGTGCTTCCACCTCCCCCCGGCCTATCGCCTAAGTGGGGAGCGTTGTGTGTCATGGTGTGCACCAGTGCTCTGAGGGGGGTGCATGTACACCCTCTATGAATCACCAGTGAAAGGCAACCTAGTAACAATGCTGGATCTTGATAAAGCGACCAAAATGCTGGCTTGCATCCATAGATGCTTCTCAAGCAAATCCCAGGACATCGTTCTCCCCTTGTACTCAGTCTTGGTGAGGCCGCAGCTGGAGTACTACATCCAGTTTTGGGCTCCACAATTCAAAAAGGATGTGGAGAAGCTTGAGAGAGTCCAGAGGAGAGCCACGCGCATGATCAGAGGTCAGGAAAACAGACCCTACAATGACAGGCTGAGAGCCATGGGACTCTTTAGCCTGGAAAAGCGCAGGCTCAGGGGTGATCTGATGGCCACCTATAAGTTTATCAGGGGTGACCACCAGTTTCTGGGGGAACGTTTGTTCACCAGAGCACCCCAAGGGATGACAAGGTCAAACGGTTATAAACTCCTGCAAGACTGTTTCAGGCTGGACATAAGGAAGAATTTCTTTACTGTCTGAGCCCCCACTGTCTGGAACAGCCTGCCATTGGAGGTGGTTCAAGCACCTACATTGAACACCTTCAGGAGCAAATTGGATGCTTATTTTGCTGGGATCCTATGATCCCAGCTGACTTCCTGCCCTTTGGGTGGGGGGCTGGACTCGATGATCTTCCAAGGTCCCTTCTAGCCCTAATGTCTATGAAATCTCTCTCTAGACCCAAATAAAACAGAAACTCCTTTTGAAACAACTATGATAAACTTTAACAAAACAACAGGAAGGACAACAACAAAACTGAAAAAAAATCCTGCGAGGCTAGTAAGCAATTCAACAGCTCCAGTAGCAGATTTTTGTGAAAAAAATTTAATGTGAAAAAAATTATTTTTCAACATTAACAAAATCTTTTGATCTGAAACATTCCAGTCAACTCTACTGCATGCCTTGGATCTTTTAGGTGGCGTGGTACTCATGCATATACACAGAAATCCAATACTTCTCAGTGTCTTATAATGGAGTCAATGCTATCAGGCTAGGGAATGCTGAATGATGGCAAGCATAGCTAATTGTCCCTCATATTTGAAAGGAAGAACTGCAACCTTTCAATGTTTATAAATCTCATGGAGACCATCTGTGTCTTGCAATTCCATGGCCAATGTAAAGATAAGTGGACTACTACTGTAGGGGACCTGCTGCACCTTCCCATCACAATAGATTCCTTATTTTGCTGTTTTTATAAATTTGATCAAATACAGTTAAACTTGCACCTGCCTATCAGTTAATATGCCTATAAAGATCTCTGACAACCCCCCTTCATCTAAACCAGCTGAAACCATGACAATGAGTAGATCTGTGTGTGGGAGGAGGGGGAGTGCTTTCTACACTTTATAATAAAGACATATATTTGCCAATAACTTGGACTTTGAAAAGCAGAACTACTAGAAATGGTTTCTTCATGGTTATGTTTGACTTGCATTGCCAGGGTTGTATGTGAAGCTCTATATGTTCTACAGCTATACATGCAGTATATCAATGCAATGAAGCTTTCACTGTCACAGGCATTAAAATACATTAGAGCTTATCTTCAACCCAATGGAAAGCTCCAAAGTGAAACTGAGAAACCCACAATGTTCCTCCTAACTAGCAAAAAGATGAACACTCTTTTCCTGGAAGGATAATCTCAAAAATTCACACTGTCAGGAGATGCCAAATTTCTTGTTATAAAATGGACCAGATGGCACAGGGTGATATGCCACTTTCACCACCTATATTCATGGAAAATGCACATTAGCAAAAGCTAGAGTCTAATTTTTCTCCTGCCAATTCAGTGTGCCGATTGACATAAACACGGGCCCCTCCAAAGTCTAAATTCCTTCATACAACAAAAGAAAATGCAGTTTTCCCTTGGCTTTCCATGCTAAGGTCAATTATTTTATACAATTCAACCACAGCTATATGAAAAATATTTGTATATAATCACACTTTGTTTGCTATATAATGGTTCCAGATATGGTTCAATGCAAACTGATATGATTTTTGTTTGATTACCATTGTAATAATAGATACATTTATTATTCATTATTATTAAATTGACATCAAAGAACACATTAATACACATTAAACATTAACAAATGACATTCAAATAGCAATTGTGCAGTATATTTTTCACCTCATTTATCTTATTAATGACTAAAGAATATACTGTGCAATTTTAATGCTTTTTGAGGTGGGTAAAGGGGCATAGGTAATTTGTGTGATCATGGTAAGAAGAGGGGAATGATATGAGGGGTTATATTTCCCCACTCCTGGGCTAACATGGCCTGCTTTAAATTTGCTGGTGCTGGGGACATGCTCAGGACCTGGCTTTAAACATACCAGGATGCAGCGAGGCAATGGTCCCCAGTGCCAGGCTATACAGAATGGCTTTAGAGGTCCTGGGCATGCAATGGGATCTGAGAAATTTTGTTCCAGCTGCCAAAAATCACGCATCCTGCCCTGCCAGAACTTGAATGCCTGGCAGGGCAGGCTGTGCAATTTTTGGGATCTGGGATAAAGTTCCTTAGATCCCATTGTACATTTAAACTAAGATTTGCAAGGGGCTGCAGTAAACTTCAGATTTATACCTAGAATATTTATAATGCTATGTATTTATAATAGTATGTGATTATTATTTATAATACTATGTTTATTTAAATACAAGACGAGGATTCCCACCCTCAATCAGCATGGAGAAAAAAAGCCCCTTGTCTTACATTCGCATACAAGAAAAATCTCATTAAATACACCGCCTATCATTAAACTGCTGGCAAAAGCAGCATGTGCTCAGCAACTGAAACCAACCATGAAGTTGATTAAATGCAGCCAACGCTAAGCATAACCGTAAAACACATGGCCCATATTGGGCAAACAATGATGGGAACCTACCACAAGAATAACTTTGTGAAGCTGATTGGAGTAGGACATATGGTAGTGCCCATTGCACACAGTGTCCCTCAGTACCAACTCTTTCCAAAGTCATGGTGAGCCACTACATTGAATACATTTCAACTTCCTCTTCATTCCCACAGCTGAGCTGTGCCTTTCTTTCCCATTTCCAAGGATTCCCATTTCCTCACCAGGCTTAAACGTCTGGCAAACATCAACAAACAGGGCTTGAGGCATCCATTCAGATCCCTCTGTTGCACCCTCAACCTGGCACACGTGGTTAGTGTGGCCCCACCCTCCACAAGGTGGAACCAGACCAGGGTGCCCTGCACCTCATCTGCATATAATTTTATGAAGGATTCCAGGACTTGTGACAAGAACATCCAGCTTCTGTCATGAGTGGGGGTTAATTAGCACATGGATCCTTTGGGGTGGGTGGTGGGGGAGAAGATAGCTGGAGTACACACCTACTGAGCTCTGCGTTCACCATGGCTTGAAACACTGTTGATGCAGCTAGGGCCCAGCCAAAATGAACTATATGGTAAATTATGAGCCATTTGGCTTTGGACTAATATGCATATTTTGGATTATATATAAGCCAGCGCAAAAGAGCTACTTAGAAGTGTGTTTATGGAGTACCTATGCTAAAACTTGCAGCAGTTTCAGAAAAGGCAACACAATGAACTAGATCCAGAACATTACTGGTATGTTTATTTCAAGGCCAGTGTTTTCAAGTGTACCAATCACTTCAATGTGATCAAGGAGAGACAGGTCTGTTGGGAAGGAGGGGCTGCAGGGGGAAGATGTCAGAGGGCAAGGGGAATAAGCTAATCCCCCAGATTTATTTTCCCTGCTGTAGCAGTGAGAAGGGGACAAAAATGAAGGCAAATCTCCAATAATAATTAGATTCTCTACCTGGAAATGTATAACAATTTATTGTTTTGGGGGGAGGGTCATCTTATATTTGAGTAATGCAGTATGTAACTCTTCTATGTATGGTTAAGCCATATTAGTTAGAATTTAGAGACACAAGAAACAAATCCTACTCTCAGTTGCAACCGAATAACTTATTTGACTTCACTGAAATATTCCAGTTAACAAGCATCATAGAGCACATTATATCTGAAACTAAATTCTTTAGATGTATATAGAACAAAACAAATTAAATGACATAGGAAAACAGCCCTCTAAAAATGAGAAACCATTTGGTTTTTTAATGAGATACCCTTTCAGAATTAGAGCACTTGAGACAAGAAATGTTACAAAGGGGTATATAGGCAACTAAAGAGAAGCAGATGGATCCATAATTACACCTAAATGCAACAAATAATATTCAAGGAGCAAGCAACTGAAACACAGTGTTCCTGATCCAGATTGGAGTAGATAACCATCATTATAGAAAGTCATCCTATAAAGACATGATCTGATACTCAGTGAAATCAATGGAATTTTTAGTATAGACTCCAATGATGCAGGATCAGGCTGACAATTGATATTAAATTCAATTTTTTTCACTGAAGGCTTCCCAGAAAAATGGCTGTGAAAAATTCCTTAAAATGAATAAATATATTAAAAAAAAACCTTGATTCCCAGAGATCTCTCTGCCCTGTTCAAAGTCCACTGCTTAGAATCTGAGTTGGCAAATTTAAACAAATGCATACTTATCAGGAGGCCAAGGCCATTTTCTTCAGCCATTTTCAATGTGACATGGAAAAAGCACATTGATGTTACATTTTGATTTTTAACTAATCTACTTTTTCTTTCTTTGTTCAAGGACTTATTACAAAGGGTTCTCCTTTGATACATTAACTCTAGCTTTAATAGCTGTGCAGCAAGATCAGGCACCGAAATGCTTACTGTTCTCTAGAGTGATATTTAACTGGTTGCATGATTCTACAGTCTCTGTAAGCATCAGCCAGAATTTATAGCTCAGCTCCTATACAGAAAACTCTAGTACAGTAAATGTGATTCCTGAGATAATCCTTAAAATGGTGTGTTTCGGACCATTTGGAACAAACACATTCCAAATTACTTTTTTAGTAGGGTGCCCAATTCTGTGGTTCCTATAAAAACTAAATGAAGTTATTACTACTGCTATTTTTGTAGGCCAAGCCCTCATTGACTTTAGTCACTTCCAGTATATACACTCAATTATTTAATCTGACTTCTTTTTTTTCTGCCTGGGGATAACAACACTTATTTTACCAGCTGTCTGGGTGCTATCTTGAGACACCAGTATAGCTCTAAATGTGATTATTTTAGGTCATCATTGAGTGGCAATCCCTTGCAGTTGAAGAAGATTGCCTTCCATGATTGTTTCATCTGTGGGTTGGAAGTGGTTGATGAGCAGGGATCCTGGTTTATTTTGATAAAAAAAACCAAAAACAAAATTACAAATTCTCTGACAGTCCCCCCCCTGAAATCTGTTATTAAAATTAAAAGCTCCCCTGCAGTCCCCCTCTAGCCCTGCTGGTGCTCCTCACCCCCAGTGACCCCTCAGCCCATACTGGTGCCCCTCATTGCCCCCCAAAACAGCCCCCTGCTCTACTTACACATCTTGCCACCAACCACAGCCCATGGTCATGCTGGAGGGGGCCCACCCCATCTGCCAGGGCTATGGGGCCGAAGACCTAAGTCTGCAGCTCCCTGCCCCCAACAGCAGGCAGCTGCAGCAGAAGCAGCATGGAACCAGCTTTGCCACTGCTCAGCCTGCTTGGGAGGGGGCAGGGCTGGCTCCTGGTCCCCCCCAGCCCTGCTGGTGCCCCCCAGCCATGGCCCTGCCAGAGGGGCCCCCTGCCCCCTGCAAGCTGCACTTATCTCAGGCTCCACGAACAAAGAGTGAAGCTGAGCTGAGTGCAGCTGTGGCTAAGTGAGAGCCTCAGGCCCCACCCTCCCCCTCCCCCTTCCCCTCCGGGCAGGGCTGGGGTTCCCCACCCCATTTGCAAACACCTCTTGCAGGCTGGAGCTCAACCAGCCTGCAGAGCTGTTTGCAAAAGCAGGGAATCTGAGGTTTCTCTGCTAAAAAGGAGAAATCCGCATTTTCTCTAATAAAAAGGGAAAATCCATAGTTTTCTCTGTTTTTCCATGAGAAACGGAAAACCAGGATCCCTGTTGATGAGGTCTATCCAGGATCAACAGACTCTGTAGGAGCTCGGGCATGTGGTTCCACACCATGTGGGTGGCTCTGGGTTCTTGGTTTCATCTGCAACATACTGTTTCTGCAGGTCCCATTTTTCTATCTCCTGTTGTCATCGTAAGGCTTCAAAGTACTGAGATCCTTGCAGCAGACTCTTCTTTCATTTGGTGTGGTCCTGAATGATAGTTTTCCACAAGCTGATATCAATGATACATTTTTCATGTTGGCCTTGAGGCCGTCCTTGAAGTGCTTTCCTTGTCCTCCTCTTGAGCTTTTGAAATGTAATTATCTTACAACAGCAGGAAATTAAAAAAAAAAAATCAGCTACTTTTAAAATTCAGTAGCTCTTCTCAACCTATCATCAGCAGATCTTTGGTTTTCTACTTTAGTACATAATGTCAAAAGTTAAGATTTGATGGATGAAAACACAAGCATTGTATTTTGAACAAGTGGCCATATCCAACTCCACCTACCATATTTTTCTTTTATATACCCAGCATGCCCTAGAATAACATGCATCTTGGTTTTAAAAGGAAGAATGGAAGAAAGAAAAAAAGATCTTTCTGTGGAGGAAGAAACTGAGTCGTAGCAGCTAGCAGTCATTGAGCCTGCTCATTGTTCTGCTCCCTATAGATTGTTTCAGTTTCACCCGTAAGTGGCAGAACCTGTTCTCATTAATTATCATACTTCTTGCATATAATGTGCATGCCTATTTCCTGAAGGATTTGGGGGCAGGTACATGTCATATACAGGAAAATATGGTATTGGGATCTTATTCCACTATATGAGTTCTTTCAAATGTACTAGTGCAACAGTTTTTGTAGCATGCTGTCATCTTCGCTTTCAAAAACAGATACAGACTCACCTACCTTTTGTATCAATACAGACTTGAGCAGGATGTAATAGGATCACACTTGAGCATGGGCAGATCTAGGAAAGGAGTGAGGGGGTGCATCCATACTAGGGCCATGCAAAGCATCGAGTAGCGATTCAATTCGGAGGAGATTTGGCCCGATTCAGTGGCCCAATTCTCTGAATCCAAATTGAATCAGGGGACCAATTAAAAGGTCTGAATTAATTCTTTCATAGACATTCAGGGACCCCGGAGGATCACTGAGTCCAGCCCTGTGTGAGTTACCCTGCTCGCTGTGCCAAATTGTGTGAGTTCGATGCCGAATTATATAAGGACTGAATTAAGCACAGGCTCAGACCTGTTCAATTTAAAACTTTTATTGTTTCACAAAGTCATAAACTAAAGGAGGTCTGTTGGTTCACGGGGTTCCCAAATCAAGCCCTTGCTCTCTAACCCGGAGGCTAGGTGCGGCTGCCTGATTCAGTAGTCTCAGAACTGGTCAACAGCTCATTTAAAAGGAGTCTTTTATCTTTTTTTAGGCAAAAGATACAAAACTGTCCCCATGGTGGAAGTGAGGCATCTAACATAACTTTACTATTAGTTATATATGATAACACTTATACATATGCATTTCTAATTCTTACTTCTCTTGGTTATTTAGTTAACTTATCTATATTATAATATCAGGTGATACGCTTTGTATTATAATTTTTACGCTTCTTATGTTAATTCTTAATGACTTTTATATTTCTTATGCTAATTTTTTATAACCTAAATACATTATTCATCTATATGTTTTGCTGGTTTTTGCAGGGTTAAAATGTCAAGACTGACATAATATGCGGTTGTTTTTTAGTCATTGCGGTTTAGCCATGCAGTTTCCTATTCTTAACAATATAAGCGGCGTGCCTGCTATTTTTATCATTGTTCAAAGGTTAGAAGTTCAGCATTTTCATCTAAGGGTCAGAAAGTGATTACCAGAATGTCAATCGCTGACTTCTCAACCTCCTTGAAGCATTCTGGGAGTTTTAGTGCATTGTTTCTAATGTTAGGCCTTGCTTAGCATAAGCACTCTCTCACAAGCCCCCTGCCCCAGGGGCAGGAAATCAGCAGGGATCATAGGATCCCAGCAAGATAAACAACCAAATGCATCTTGAAGGTGTTCAAAGTGAGTGCTTGAACCACCTCCAGGGACAGTCTATTCCAGACCTTGGGGGCTCGGACAGTGAAGAAGTTCTTCCTTATGTCCAGCCTGAATCAGTCATGGCGGAGTTTGTGACCATTCAATCTTGTCATCCCCCAGGGCGCTCTGGTGAACAGACGTTCCCCCAGATCCTGGTGAACACCCCTGATAAACTTATAGGTGGCCACTAGATCACCCCTGAGCCTGCGCTTTTCCAGGCTGAAGAAACTTTGGAAAAGATTCAGAGAGCTTTGATGATTTCAGCAGTGCCCGGTGGCTGCAGCAGGGAGCTGCAGCCCACTCTGAGCTGGCAAGTACTAGGGGTAAGCCTGGCTGATTCAGCGATTCGGCAGCAGCCAAATCTCTGAATCATATTCAGCCTAATTGATTTGGGACAGTGATTCAAATCACCAGATTGAATCATTGTCCCCTGAAACAGCTGAATCTGAATCCAAAGCAAATACTTGCCACTTTGCACAGGCCTAATCCATACCTCTTTTGGTTGTGTGGCACATGTATAATGAGCTCTTAGAGCTGCTGGCTTGTCAGAGGAGGCTCCTGCTGGAACTCTGCCTCTTCAAGGAACTCTCTGAGTTCACCAGCCAGGTGGTGCAGGTTCTTGCTGGAGGGGCCCGTGGGGTAGGTGATGCTGCTATTCCCTTGTGCCCTATTTCCTATGCTGAATCCAGGGGCAGGGGAAAGGGAGAGCAGGCAAATAAGGATGGCACTTACTGCAGGGCTATGGAGATGCATGAAAGCAGTGGCACCAGCAGGATCCTGCACCAACCAGCTGATGAGCTCAGATTGCTCACTGCACACTCAATGCACAGACAAAGAAGGGTGCAGCCACACTGTGGCATCCCTGGATCTGTCCCTGCAGTTAGGCGCTGAATAGCTGGAACAAGATTTCTCCCCAGGAGTTCATGAGCCTAAGCTACAAAGTGCTGAACGGTTGAGCCACAGCCCAGCAAAGCACCTAATTGTTAGCTTAGCTTCAAGTGAATGATTTCAGTGGGACTTAAAGCTAAGTGCCTTGTTCCAGAGGGAAGGGCTTAAATATGCATTTGAAATTAAATATGTGCTTAAGTGCTTTGCTAGATTAGTAGCAAAGTATTTGGCACCTTGTATAATCCAGCCCTCAGTGAAAAGTGAATTTGTAATTATTCAGAGAAATACCATCACATCCTGTAACAGCTTGACTTTTGACTACAGCTGAAAAGAAATTATTTTGACAAAGGCTTAACACAAGATGCAACAGAGACATCCTGCCTAGGGCTAGATGGGATTGTGTTGCTTAATGCTTTACAATTAAGAAAACCCCAAAAGCAGAGATGGTGCCATTGCAATTTTATATGTTAAGTTTTACAAGAAAGATATTTTGCTTTCTGCGTGAATGCCACTGATTTAGAGCAGCAAAATAGGACCAGCTGCCATGATACTTCACGGAATTTATTTATTAAGTCAATGATGTATTCCATCTGTTTGGAGGAAGGAGGATAACACACAGACCTGGCAGTCCTTTGCTAACTGCACTGTTATCTGACGTGTATACAGTGCCTTTTACTCTAGAGCAGGGGTTCCAAAACTGTGGTATGTGTACCCCTGGGGGTATGTGAAACAGCTCTGGCGGGGATACACAGGAGAAGTTGTGCAATGGCAGAGTTAATTTTCATCATCATAATAGGCATTTAAGGGATTAAAATTAAAACTATGTTGGTAGGGGTATGCAGGCAGCTGGTAAATCTGGAAGGGAGTATGCAATAAGAAAAAGTTTGGGAACTTCTGTTTTAGAGGATCTCAAAGCAATCCACATATTTTTGCAGCATAAAATGCAGCCGCCTTTACAGTAGGGAGCATCAGCTCATTGCAGAGTGGTAAGATAAAGAGCAGCTTTGTTCCAGAACACCAGGGAAATCTTTACTTTACCATGCTACAAAATCGTTTATGTGAATTGAGCACACGCAGGACCACCATTTTCCTCTGTCGTCTGAAAGATGCCTATGAACAGCTGCAATTCAGTTTCTTTATAGCACTGTTTAGTTTATTCACCCCACAGGGATGAAGGTCTGGGCTATCCCGAAGTGATGGGGCCCAGAATCCAAGAACTCCAAAACAGAGTTAAGCTTACACATGTAGGTGTAACCCAGTGATGATGTATGCTAATGGCTGGATTATATTCAAGTAAGACCCTGCTACTATTTCTAAAGGAGTTATTCCTTTAGCCCATCTGGGCTTTTGATCCCAAAGGCCAGACATTGAACATCCATTGTCGTCTCGTGGTTAGTGCCAGGGGAGGGAGGGCAAGGAGAGAAGGGAGGAGCTGGCATGATTGGCTGTTCAGTGCTGAAGTGCTGAAGTTTTGCCTAGTGAAAACACTTTAGCCCCAGGCTGCCTGACAAGGAATAGGTCTCAATCCCAGAACAAATATATTCATGGCAATATGGTACTTAAATATACCGTAGTGTATTCAGTTACATTAACTCAGTGCCTCAACACCACTCTTCTCTATCTGAGCAATTGCAATTTCTGTTAGGGGCTATGATACTGAATTAGCAAAGTTTATTATCTACCCTTTGTTGCACCCCCTGATGCTATAATGGGTCTTATACCAGGCAAGGAGACTAAGACATGAAAGATCATCCTAAATTAAAAGCGAGTTTACTGAACCCTAACAGGTACAACTTTAATTAGAACTGAAGCAGTATCAGCACTTAATTTACATCTGTATCAAGTCAGAGCAGATGCTCACCACCCCATAATATCACAAATGTAACTTCACCGGTTGATCAGGCCATGAAGTCTTGTCTGGGTCTCCTGGCTCCCACATCTGATGTTGAGACAGGATCTTGGATCGGTAACAGGATCTCATTAGGCTTTCTTCAGGTGTGCTCTGAAGGGTGCACCTCATCTCTTTTTATACACCGTATAGCTTGCACTTCTTTAATGCATAAAATTAGCTTAAGCCTTCCCCCAAATGCAGGGGTGGGCAAATGTGGCCTGCAAATACTGCCCACCAGGCCATTCGATCTGGCCTGTGTGGCCCCTAAAAAAATTTAGAAAATTAATATTTGTCTGCCCTGGGCTGCCCGTCATGCGGCCCTCGATGGCTTGCCAAAACTCAGTTAGCGGCCTTCTGCCCAAAATAATTGCCCGCCCCTGAATACATATTAATAATCTTGCTTCTGTTTGCCAAATATGGTTCCCTTTACCAGGAATTTTGTTATTCTGAAGCATATGTTTAAATGGGGCTAGGTTTTGCTTTGACTGTCCCTCTTTTGCCCAGTTTATATTTATTCAATTTAGTTAGCCAACTTCCTTACTTGTTTTAAGTCAGGGGTAGCACTTTTCCATCTACTCCTTGCACTAGATGCATGTTTTGACAACAATTCAAGCCAAACATGCAGCTTGGGCCAAGCACAAAGGTCAAACTCAGGCCTGAAGGCCTCTGGGTCCCAACACCGGGCCATTAATAGATGACAATTTTTGTATCACAAAACGAGTTGATTTCTTCAACTCATGAGTACCATTGTCTAGTTTTTATGTGTTTTAAGTGTTATGATGGTCAGAAGATAGCAATTGCTTCCTGTCAGAGTCTTTTAAACTCAAATCCTATCCTACGTGCAAACTCAGGGCCTTTTATTCTACTTACTGAAACAGACTCCGATAGATTTGTGCTCCTGGTAGCAATGCAGAGCGGATGCAGTTAGGGAAGAAGGCTGGGATATAATGTTCTGGATGGTCTCATGCATCGTCAGAATTGTTCCACTGCAGAATTTCTGTAACTGGTGGTGATGATTCATGAGGCAGGGAAGAAGCCAGATGGTCTTCTAGATCCCAGACTAAGTTTTTAAATTGGAAAAAAAGTTGCTAAACTGATCTGGGAATCATTGAAGGGCCATCAACATGAAGACCACTTTAACAGTCATTTATCAGAGCACAGCAGAACTTCAAACGTTACTCAGACTAGAAAACCCTGATGAACTAAATATATAAATGAAGCCATTTTTTACAAATGCATATTACATGAACTAGAGAACATAACAATTAGATAGGAATAAGTCAATTTGTATGCAATGCAAGTATGTGCATTCACAAATGCCATGCATCTTCTCTGATTTAAGTGTCATCAGACGTGAAGTGTGAATTGTGTTAGAGTCTAGACAAACTCGCAAGCTAAATCTCAAATCCAGGGTTGAATACTATAACCAAAATATGAACTCCTGCAATATGGTTGATGAGATAAATAGTGGCTTGCCCCAACCTACACTGGTGCAAATGCATTGCTATAATAATTAACCTTGTCAGAAGATCTTAAATAAAGAAAGGGGGGGACAAGAGTTTCTTTAATGTAAACCACTAAGGCAATGCTACTCCAGGGTGACTTGTTGATAAGAATGTCATAGGATGCTAAAGCAGATTTGTATTCATTGCAAAGCATTTTCACTTAAGCTATTGCTTGATAAGACAGATACGTACAAGCAAACTATATATAATTCCCCATTAAAATTACTAACAGGGTTTCAAGGTTACATTTATAAGAAACCTTGAAAATGCTATGATTAGTATCTAGTCATTGTAGCTAGTCACCAAATAAGACATACAGTACAGAAATACCAAATGCATTCAGGAAATTACTTCACAGGTTTAGAGAAGATGAGAGGGAAAAATTGAGCTGTTTGCACAAACCTTTCCCTATTTTAGCATTTTCATCAGGTGGGGACAAAGTAGCTTTACAAACACTTGAAGCTGGTGCAAAAAAATCTTCATTTTAAAGTAGTAACTGCATAAAGGAAGATCTCAGCTTTTATTTGTCTTCAGGTTTTATGTTGCCACCAATCACTATACCAGCACCTCTTCTGTCAAATAAAAAAAAAATCCTTATTGGTCTTCCTAGCATCTCTGGCAAGTCTCCCGTTTCAAATAATAAAGCTGTTTCCCGAAACCTGCCCCACAGAAATCCGATGCGTTTTGTTAGAGGTTGGTGGTTACTATGTTCCCTGTCATTTTTCCCAGGGATAGGAGGTTGGAGATGAAATGGCACTAGGAATGATCTTCAGTCAAGTGTTGATTTTGGATGTGTGCTTTTCTGAAGCAGTAGTGTGCACAGCTGCTCTTCCCTGGCTTTTGCCAGCTGAAACAGGTCATGAATCTATCACTGTGATGACAATTGTTCATATTCATCAAGCAGTACCACTTGGTTCATATCATAAGAGCAAGTCAGTCCCCCTTTGTAGCCTGCAGATACAGTTATGATATGTCCTTTTTCAAAACTCTATTTAAAAATACACAAGACCAGAATCTGACACCACCATTGGGCTGAAAAACATCTCAGTCTGAGTGATCCCTGTGTGCCAGATCCACAGCTGATGCAAGTCAGGTCTCACCACATGTAGGGTGACAATGATTCATTCCTCTTGAGGATCTGACCTGTCAGCTTCAGCATAACCACTTGAGGTTGAATATCCTGTTGTGCCTTTCTGCATCTTCATAGACATGGCGTACGTGGCATTCATGTGAGCAATGCCAGGCTAGACTCCTCTATCCACTGAATGGGCAATGTCATGGAAAGCTGTCTATACTTTCTTCATCTGGGGAGACCTCTTTCTAGGGTTAGTTGGAAGGTACTTCATTAAGACCATAAAGCTAATGATGCATGAAGCTAAAAAATGTCTCTCTCTAGACTGAGTAAACCATGCTATATGCCCACTGCATGACTGGCTCTAGCCTATGCAGCTTTCCACTTATGAAGACTACAATTTATTCTGCAAACCACACACATTTAGCTCAATTCCAAGACACTGAAGTCAAGTACATGCAAACAGAACATTTTTTCCTCTGCTAAGACGAGACATCCCAAGAAAGAGAAGGTACATGCATTTTAGCTAGTGCAAATCATATTTAAATGTGTCTATAAAGATTTGTCTTCTTCCTCAAAAGTAGCTCAGCACTGCATCTTTGTGCCCATTACCGATTCACTGTTGTAAGGTACACAGTTGTGATGTTCACTCTACAGAGAAAGGATGCCCACAGGCAGATGTAAGACATGGGGCCAGCACATCACCACAGGGATCACTGCCCCTGGCAATGTTTCACATGTCAGGGTGCGGATACAGATTAAATAGTTCTTGAGCAGCTTGTCTGACACGCTAGCTGCTCTCCTTGCTTTGCTACAGCAATATTCAAAATACAAGTCTTTCTATTACTTTGAGGCTCAGATCCAGAAAAAATCAGCCCTAAAAATATAGTATCAAGCTGGCTTACATTTTTGTGCTCTTGAATTTTGTATCTGAAGATCTGCCTGCTCAGGTTTGCTAACACAAGTAACTGTGCAAGGAAATTGGAAGCCAAAACTGAAAATCTGACCTGCTGGAAGTTTTCCTTCAAAGGTGTTTCATTTTAGCCCAGCACTGACAGAAGCTCACCTGACCCACACGCGGTGTTGCAGACTCCTACAGTCATGCTCTACAGAATACCTTCATCTCTGACTCTACATCTGTGCCCAGCATGTATCCACAAAATCCCAATAGTGACTCTCCATCTATTTTGATGAGAAATAGAGTAAATATCCAATTTTTGCTTGCATTTTTAGCAGTTAATTATAACGTCTGGCCCTTAACCGGTTGCTTGTCCACACAGAAACAGTATTAATGCTAATAGCTCTTCTGTGCAAGCTGGCTCGCTTACCAGAACGCAGATTATAGCTCAAATTAGTGCAATACTTCAGTGGCAAGGCAGAGTATCAGACCAAAGGTAGGGTCAGGAACTGAAGACTGTCAGGGGTTGGCGATGCTGAGCAGATGATTGCTGCTTCCTTAGGAAGCCGAAAGTTGCTCAGCTATTATCTGGCATTTACCAGAACCTAGGCCAGAAAAGCTAATAATGCTGAAGGCACAGAAGGATAAAATAATCCGTCTGTAGTTGAGGGGGAGTCCCACTGAGTGGGGAGAACCCCTATGTGAAGGATGAGGCAAGTCATGACAGGCAGCTGCTGCTAATACCGCCACTCCTTTTAGCTAAAATATGGCCACTCACTCAGCAAGACTAACTCGAGAGACCTCCAGCTCATCCTGTACTGAAAACGCACCCCCCGACTACCATGTCATCACTTCTATTCAGTCCTCCATTAACAACCTCCAAGTGCACATGTTATCTGATCAACCTGTTGAGAAGGAAATGCAAGATTGGGATTTACTGACCATTGCTCCAGAATATACTGCAAATAAAAAAAGTGAGAGACAGCTCTCAAGGGGAGCTGGAAAAAAAAAAACTGAAGCCAGAAAAGCCAAAATTTTATTTCTGACTTTTTTTAAAGCCTGTCACAACTTAAAAAGAAAAAAAAGAAAAAATTCTTTAGGATATTTTAAAATGTGGGGGAAGGAATTTATAGCAAGGGACCCAGGGTATTTTTTACTGTCTTATATCAGAACATACTTCAGAAGTATACCAGCCTCCAAGAATTACAACTAATAATCAAAGCAATATATTATATCAACAGAGGAAGGAAAGAGAGAAACCTAGTGAGTCATGTAATGCTGAATAACATACCAAATGGCCTAGTGCTTTTATTAGTTTTTGAATAAAAGGGAAATGGAAAACATTGTAGGAACAAGCACAAAAAATATTGTAATGCAAAGCAAGACCAAGGCAGATAAGCATGAAATATAGAGCATGGCTGACACATAAATAATGGTGTCAATCTGAAGCTTGACAGGGCAATGTATCATTCATGCAATTTAGAGATCTTCAAAAGTGTTTTATGAGGTTTTACCACCAAGAGAAAAAAACCCGTAAAACTTCCAGTCTCTAAACAGAATTGCACAGAGCTACATTATGGGGCTGGAACAGCCACCGAGTGGAGAACTGAGATCAATTTGTCTCTCAAACTATTTGTTTACATCCAAAAGTCTATTGATCCTAATCTAAATAGAAACCAAAATAATAAGGCAGCTGAAAACAGAGCTGTCCAGTTGGGGTTGGACCATCTAGAACATAACAGTAGTTTTTCCACAAGCAATGCACTTTTGCTAAATAAAAAAAAATGCCTCTCAAACTTCTCTTTCTGTTCAGATGAGCTCTCCATAAACCGGATTCACTTGAAAAGGGTTTCTCCTGGCTAATAACAGGTTAGTTGGGCACTGTCTGTACTTTGTGTAGAATTGGTGGATCCTGTGCTGAAAACCAACCCTCTTACAAACTGAACCTGTGCAAAGTTCTGATAGTTTGATTCCTGATGGCTTGCGGACACATAATTTATCTATCTGATGACAGAGGCACAGAGTGTAATTCCATGCTTAATCTTCTTAATCAATGATTACACTTTCAATAACCCGCTGAAGTGACAAACACAAAGCAATGTCAGTCTGTAGCACATGGCTGGTAGCAAAGCTCCTTTCAATACACTCTTAATTAAACAGGAGATTCTAACTACATGGCTTATGGAAAAATCTATATGCTTAGAGCTAAATGAACATACTCTATAAATACATATGCATATCAAACAGCAAGAAAGTCACCTGGAAACATGGACTGTGCCTACTTCTTCCTGTTGCAAAAAGTCATGAGGAGAGGGGGAGAAAATGCGGTGTCAACTCTCTTTTATGTCCATCTTAAACCTAACCTGAATAAACTTCCAGAGAAGCCCCTGACAAATTAGAGCAGTGTCATGACTTCTGTACTTAACTCTGGTTTGCAAAAGCAGCAATCTATAGTCATTGACAGCCTGTAGACATTGGCTGGTCACTTTTGCAAACCAGAGTTAAGTACAGAAGTCATGACATTGCACTAATTTGTCAGGGGCTTCTCTGAAAGTTTATTCAGGTTAGGTTTAAGGTGGACATAAAAGAGATTTGATACCACACTTTCTCCCTCTCTCCTCATGACTTTTTGCAGCAGGAAGAAATAGGTGCAGTCCAGGTCTGGCACATGCCATCAGACATGCAGATGACAGTTCAATAGATAACTTGTCATTACTGCAAAATAATGCTGATGCAGAAGCATCACAGGAGTCCATTTCCATTTGTCACTCTTGCAAACCTGAGTTAGGTATGGAAGCCGTGACGCTGCTAATTGACAGACAGAGCTGTTTTGGCAGTCAGGTATCAGAGATTAAAGGTCACCCAGCTATGTCTCCTTCCCTCCCCTCATCTCCCCACAAGAAATACCCCACACTCCAGAGACAGGAAGAAAGAGAGTGGTGCTCATGACTCAGGTCAATATAGTGGTGCAATGCCAGCCAAAGATTCCTCAATGCCTGGGAAATCTGCTGGATGCTGAATTTGTCAGCAATTTACCTGCTTTATGCCACTGGAGCATGGCTTCAGATCTGGCTTGGAGCCCATACAGAAAGCGAACATTTTAATTACTTGGGCAATTTTTGTTAGACATTCTTGATTGATCTGTATCATCTGATTAAAGACAACCAGGGATTCTCTGTCCAAGCAAGAAAGTAGCGACTTCTGAAAGGCAGCACTTGCTGGAACTATAATACAGTGGACAAGCATCTGCAGCAACATAAACACTTCTCACCTCTAACAATATCATTCTGAGGATGGCTTGCACACCGTGTTGATGGGATTACACAGTGAAAGGCAACTGGACACTTCAATAGCTAACTTGTCAATGCTGCAAAATACTGCTGATGCGGAAGCATCATGGGATTCCATTTTTTTGTAACTTGCCATTCCAAGAAATTAGCCCTCAATTGCTTTTAATTAGCTTTAGATGCTGGAGCTGGAGAAGGATTTTTCCTCCCTTAAAAGGAGAGGATGGGTGCAGTCCTCCTTCTTGGGCACAGGTATCTCCATTCAGGACTTATGTGGCTGGAAACGCTGTTGTTTAATACACATGGCTGTAGGAAAAGTAGAACCTGTAGTTTCCATATTAGTAAAATATGAAGTATAAAAAAACCTAAAAAACACCAGTGGGATCCATAAAGGATTCCAAGGCACTTAACTGGCAAAGCATCTAGGTGTTGGGTGGAAGTGTCTGTGGGGATCAAGGTTGGCAGGTTAAGGTGCTATTTGCAGTTTTGTGGCAGGATTGCCTACGTAGTTTTAGCAGCTGGACAAAGATTTTTGGGATGGTTTGGGTAAAGATGGTATCATCTCAGGCAGGGGGTTGGACTAGATGACTCCAGAGGTTCCTTCTAGTCTTACTTTTCTAAGATTCTAGGGAATATTTGCTTATTAAAACCCATAAGACCCTCCTCAAGCAAGCCTTATTAAAGCATAAACCTGCATAGCACATTTTACTTGACATGAATAGCCATGACGAGGCTTTAAATGGACTGTATAATCTTTTGCAAGCTTGTTTCAGGGGAAGAACAGCTCTATTTAATGGTTCGATTTACACTGTAGCTTTGATGAGACCCTAACAAATAAGTAAAGCAATTTTAAAAGGGTGTAGATACGTCCATATGTTAACTTACTGGCAATGAAAAAATAGTTCCTAACCTCATGGGCTTCAAGCAGGGAGTTCAGTCTCCCTCAAGGGACACAATCCCTGGAAGGGATCAGGCAGAATAAAAATGGAGGGAGACTGGGTCATCTGGGTTAGGGACAGACTTTCAAAAAGCCTGAGCCTGAATTGATTCACTCTTTGGAGGTTAGTCTAACCTGGCTAGGCTGAACCAGTTTGTAACCATAAAGACATCCCCCCTGGACTGAAAAAATGCAGGCACATGCCTACAGTGGCTCAGGCTAGAAGCTGGGGGAGCTAGAGCAGCTCTCCCTACTCTTCCATAGTGCTGAGCCGAGGGAGGGGGTGGTGTGGCCAGGCCCTGGCACAAGTCTGATTGTGGGGGCGGAATTCTCTACTCCTTGCTGCTCCTGACCAGCCCAGCAGGGAGTTGGTAACACAAAGTTCATCAACCCATTAAGAAAAAAAGTCTCTCTCACTATTTCAAGCTCTTCTTAAACAGCTTTTTCCAAGGAAGGAACAAATGGAGGGACATTACCAGCTGAGCTGCTGATTAGCTCTAAAAAGCCCTAAGTGGGCACTGTCCTGTCTGCCTTGCATAGACACCTCTCAGCATTAGCTAGCATATCACATGCTGGCTACTGTCCATGTTGTGGGAAAGGAGACTGGGGAATGCTTGAGCCAGGCAGATGCTGCAGTGCCTGCCAGCGCTCCAGCCAGGGAGCAGGGGAGGGGCCAGCCCAGTTCTCTGGAGCTGAGCCCTGCCCAGGGCTGCAAAGCAGCTGGGAGGCTAAGGGACTCTGATTTAAGTTAAACTAGGAAGGGGTCTAAGACAGATATTGCATAAACCTGTTTGACCCAAATCAATTAAGTCTGATACTATACTTGATTTGAGCCTTCATTACATTCAACCAGGTTTTTTTTCAAACTAGTTTATATGCACTGAACGACTGTTCTGTTACAGGTTTAAACCACTTTATGATCACTTAAAGTGGTTTATGTGTAATGTTTGTTCCTAGCCTTCCTGGATCATTCTTTCTTTGAATGCACAGGCAGCTTCCATGTGGCACGTGGCAGAAGTGGGGTGGGAGGGGCGAACAGGCAGCACAGCAGCAGATAAGGCAAGAAGCAGAAAGAAAAGCAACAAAATCAGGCAGGGAGGACAGGGTAAGAAGTGGAAGCAAAGCAGGAGATCAGGCTGGAAGGACAGGGCTGAGAGCAGAAAGACCAGCAGATCCAGCAGAGGAAGGGCGTTAGCAGGATACTTGGCGAAGGTGCAAGACTAATTTGTGAGATGTCAGCCCAAAAGGCTGAACCCAACTGGTATGAATGATCTCATAGGAAATACTAAATTTGCCCTACCAAAGGGCCAAAGACTACCATGCTCACTACCCCTATTGGACAAAAATTCTGTATAGCAGCAGTGCCTATTTTTCTGTTGAAATTACATGTAGTGACATACAACACCCCATGTTACTCTTGTAAGGGTCCACCTATGATTTATGGTTTACCTACAATGTATGATATTTTCCTTAACAGTTGCAAGTTTGATCCAGATTACACTGGATTTAGCCTGACATGGTGGAAATGCAGCAAATTTTGCCCTTGAAAGAAACGTGCAAGATGCTAGCAACATTTTTACTACCATGCTAATTTTCACAAGAAGGGAAAATGCTCAGCCAATATGTGTCTTGCATTTTTGTAAAAAACATTTTGAAGTAATTTCTTTTTTTGCTTTTGCCAGCTTTTCCCACAATGAAGAAAATCCACATAGCGCCAATTA
Source organism: Crocodylus siamensis (assembly GCF_052110815.1). Lineage (NCBI taxonomy): Eukaryota > Metazoa > Chordata > Crocodylia > Crocodylidae > Crocodylus > Crocodylus siamensis. Next base: position 15,492,841 of record NC_143409.1, on the reverse strand, counting down.
TACTTCTCCAGACTAAAACACATGGTTTAACTTTCAGTGTATAACAAAACAGGGACCACAGACAGACATGTTTGTCCCAGTCCCCAAAATGTAAGTGGCATAGGAAATATAGGCCATTAACTTCGATTCATGTAGTAACCACCCAGCTGCTACAACCTTGAAGGCCAAATTAATTTGTTTCTCTAGGACATCATTTATATATTGCAACTTAATTAAAGGCTAGATGTATATCAAGTGACAAGCACATCAGTTTCAACCCTCTGTTTCCAAAAACAAAAATTACATTAAAAGTTGTCCAAATATTGGCAGAGGTTAGCTGTTCAAATCCATCTAGACTCTAGGGGTCAGTACAATTATTTTGCATTTTGATAGTGCCATCCTTTAGCGGGTCTCAAAGCCTTTTACAAACAGAAATGATTAAAGTCTCCCAGCAGCCCTACAAAGCGGAGAATAAATATTGGAACCTGTTCCAAATAAATAGAAATCAGCATAAAATGTTACTGGAAAACATTGCCAGTTTGGACACATCCATGTTAGAAACAGAACTAGGTCGGTGAGAGGAGGTCTCCTGCAGTGCATACAGGAGCCTCAAATCCTTAATGTGTTTTGTGTGGTTCAGTCTTTTTGGCTGCAGAAGGATGCCACAAAGTTTCCAAGCCAGGGTGAATCCACTGGAAAGCTCTCCAGTCCTTCCCCCTCTACAAAACAGCTTGTAAAGAAAAATCCTGAACAATTATATCCTGCTCTTACTTCTAGCCTATATCATGACTTCCTGCATTCTTTTGCTTTTTTTGCAACCTCGCAAAGTAATTTTTGGATGCAATGAAGAAAAAAAAATGTATTAGAAGTTAGCTTTTCAGCTACAATTTAGCAGATTCCTTAGAAAACAAATGTTGCCTATCAAGCTGATTACTGGGCTCTCAGATTCTGATATTCGGAGCCTGTAAACTCAAAATGTCTCAATAGCCAGGGAGCCAATTATCTTTTACTTCTAGAATCTGTTTGATTTTTCTAAGCAGCAAAGTTTGGCTAAGAAATGCCAGGCTCTTCAAAAATGAATGAAAAATGATCAGCTATTAGATTAGTTTAAGGGGAAATTCATTCAGTAAATTATAACAACTGCCAAGTTATTTTAAATTTATCTTGCAACTTCTTCCCAGTTAAGACTCATGTTATGTGATCCAAGTTTCTCCATATAAAAAAAATGAGAGAAATGTTTGTACAATAAACAGGCCAAAATGCTTTCCCTGAACTGTTTCATGTGCTTGCGGGTTTTTTTGGGTTTTTTGGGAGGGGGGGAGGGCACCATATAATTTTCAAAGGAAGTACTGACTGACAGTTATTTATGAACTAGATTTATCAAAGCTAAATGTGCTGGGAAACATTAGTTCTCTCTCTTGACCATAATCAAGTGGGCTCTGTAGTGAATGGATCTTCATCAATTGAACCAATCAGAAGATTTTGAAGTACCAGCATCTCTGCTAATTCCAGTGGTAGTCAATAATCATGGGAAGTGAAAGTAGGGAAGAAAACCCTACAGGTATATAAAGGTAATCAGGACCTCATGGAGGCTGGGCTCCTGAAATGAGATATTGATTTTCTGCTGAAAGAACTATAAGCATAAAAGGGCAATTAGATTTTCAATGAAGGCAGCAGTGAGTTTATGGCTCTATGGCCATAGAAATAAGCTCGTCTGTCTGTATCTATCTATGGTATGTCTCCCTGTGCTCTGGGGCTGGGAGTTTTTAAATCAAAGTTGGATTATTATGGTATGATTAAGTGTCCAGACTCCTCTTTTATAGAACTGAAGTTGAAATTAAAGGCAAATTCATCTGACATGGGAGAAATATATGGCTAAAACAGAGTACTTTGTCTTCTTTCTCAACTCCCCACTGCTACCCTCTTTCTTCCATGCCATGGACATCACTCTCCCTTATTGTCCATCACCCAGGTCCATAACCTGAGCATCATTTTTGGCTTGGACTTCTTTCCAAATCCTCATATCCCAACTATGCCTAGACCTTGCAGATCCTTTCCAAACAACATCTCAGAGTTACAGCTTTATCTATCCACCCATACCTAACACTCATGCAAGCTCTTTTCATGTTGTGTTTCAATTACAGCAATGCCTTTTGCTCTACTAGAAACTGCAGTCTCACCCTGCACATTTCTGCATCTTCCCAATGGCTTCCCCTTCCCAGTCACAATACCTGGAAGCTATTTGTTTTCACTTTCAAGGCCCTTCTCAATCTGTCCTTGCACATCCACCTTTCAGTTATTGGACTCTTATCTCTGCTTGGCCTGCAAAGCCAGCTTTCTTGACCCACCTGTTAAATTTTCCACCCACATACGCATTTGAATTTCAAATTACAACTGGGAGAAGCTCCTTATAGGCACCCTAAAATAATCTCCTCATCCTGGCTGTAGGGCCAGGGCCAGGAGCAATGGCCTCTAACTGCCACAGAAGAAATGTAGACTGGAGATAAAGAGGAAGGGTGGTCAAACTCTGCAACAAAGAGAAATTGTAGAATCTCCAACCCTGGAAATGTCACGCCCAGGTTAGACAAACACCTGACTTGGGAATGGGACGGTTAGTCAAGGATGATCTGGTCTTGAGCAGGGGGCTGGACTAAATGACATCATGATCTCTCTTCCAACCCTGCTTTCCCATGATCCTCTTCAAATCCCACATGAACACTCTTCTCTGATGCAATACTTACAGACAGCTCAACAAACATTAGGCTGGTGGTATACCAAGGTCTCTTTCTATCATCTGAACCAATATTGTCTCATTGTCTCTTGGTGCTCCCCTGTCTGGCTGCACCTGTCTGTTGTCTTTTGCTTTATACTTTGATGGGCAGCTCCTGAGCACAGGTATACTTGTTTTGTGCCTGTACAGTGCCCTAGTGTAGACGGGTGCTGGTCTATGACAACAGGTCCTGGGAACTGTGATGCTACTACTAGCCATGAAGAATTGGAGTAGTCTTATAGTAGCTGATGAGTAGATTATATTCAATTATAAATTTGGATTCAGAATTGAACCATGCTGAGTTCGAGAACCAAGTCCTACCACCAATTCATTAAACTAGCTTGGGCTCTAAACATTAGAGAGAGGCAGAGTCTGCCCCAGAGTTAGGGAAACACTGTGATGCTCACAGGCAACCTCTTGGGGCCAATAATGTTGCTGCCTTCCAGAGGCAACTGCTTCCAAACTTTTTCATAGCAGAGTGGGTTACCAGTGGGTGTACATGGGATATAAATTACCAGTGGTGAACTGCTAATGGTGCTCCTACCCCACAAAAATGTCTGAGACGCAGAAGAATTTCTCTCAAGTTTGGACAAGAAATCAAAAGACCAAAACCAAAACTGTAAAAAATTCTGTTCAGGTTAATTAGAATATATTGATAATTTTGAAAAATGGTACATTGATTTTGAGCTATGTCTGGTATTTACTATAATCAGATGGAATAGTTTGAATGGGAAAACTGGAAATGTCAAGATTAAACCTTTCAACACTTCCCAAGCTTTTTTCAAAATTGGAGTTAAAAAATTGGTAAAGTGAATCTTTCCCTGTCAATTTATCAGCATTTTCTGGAAACAGTTTTGTTGAAAAATTCCCAGCCAGCTCTAAAGAGTCCAGAAACTGAAAAGATCCCAGAGAGCTTGTTAACTTCTAACTAGTTTCTACGTAACTATGAATTAGATATGCCCCCCAGCTTCCCAAAAGTACATTGGTACAAAAATGGGGTATTGTTTAAAACCAGAATTCTCCAAAGACCTTCATTGGGAGGACATTTGACATAAATAAAATGGATATTCTTTACCTCACTTGGAATTAAATCTGAGCATTTCTCAGACTCTTGCTAGAATGAATCTCTACAATTTAATCAGATCTATTACAGTCACTGTGCATATGCAAATGAGATTTTTTTTTTTTTTTTTTTGCAGGAGACCAAGGTGACAACAGAACTGCTTCCAGGTCTCCATGGAAATGAATCTGATTAGAGTCTGTGCGCAGGTAAAGCCATGCTGAGAACCAACACAACTTTAACTACGGTGACAACTGGGACTGCCCCCATTACAGGAATGCTAGTATGTGACTGAAAAAGCCTCAGGTCTGGGCAACTGGAAGGTATGGATGTAATTGTATTTATGCAAATCAAATGTAGTTTTCCTTCCTCTCCTCCTCACCCCCTGTAAACTTTCTACATTTTATTAGAAGGAAAAATGGGTGGAAAAAAAAATCTATTAAGTCAGGACGGGAGAGCTGGGCACAAAGGACGGTCATGAATATGTCAGATGGACTGTAACGACAGCAGAGCGCGCGTGCTGCTATGACAGATTGCTTCTGCTGCTTGGGGACAGTAATGAAATGGGTCTTTCCTGGGCCTGAATCTGATTTGCATGTTATTGTGTGTTCACTACTGCAGAGTTAGGCTGCTTTTGAATCAGAAGTGAACAGGAGTCATTTCACATGAAGGGCTGAGCAAATCCATTTGGATAAAATTAATACCAGCTTAGTTTCCACCACCCCTCCAAAACCAGAAATGAGCCCTTGTAAGGTACAATATAATGGGTGGGGTTTATGTGCACATATGTAAACCCCACTATTTTATTTTATATACACAATATATAACATTGCATAGTTAATCATTACTGATTATTATTAATAGTAACAACTGTATCATCTTGTCCCATTTATATGTGTGTGTATACACACACACACACAGCAAGACAAGATCTCTCTCTTTCATCCTGGTGTGTGTGTGTGGGGGGGGGGTGTCTAAAAATTATACACACATGCATAATACATTTCCAGTTTCATTCAAAATAAAATAGATTAGAATATGGCAAGTTAAGGGTTGAAACGGTCTTAAGATATTTAGGCTAAGTACAAACAGTTAGAAAACCTGAGGCTGAATTGATTCAATCTTTGCAGGTTAGTCTAAGCTGTGTAGATTGAACCAATAACCAAATGAACAGACCTTCATGATTTAGTCTGGAAATGCAGCTATATGCCTGTAGCCAGGGGACACTAGAGCATGCCTCCCTGCTTGCTGGAGCAGACAGCTTGGACCAAAACTAACCCACCCTTTGGGAGCGGGTGGGGGGGAGGTGCAAAACATCCTGGGATGCTGGGGGACTGTGAATTAACAAATCTGGAGAGGATCTGGGGCAGAAGTTTAATAAACTAATTTTACTTAAATCAGTTGAGTCTGATACTACATCCACCCAGATTTATCTTAAACCAGTCTTGGCCATTTTGAAAGCAGTTTATGTGGACTGAACTTCTGTTGTGTTCTAGATTTGAACAATTTCCCTATCACTTACACCAGTTTGTGCATAATTTCTGTCTGCAGGTGTCACCGGGGCCTACTCCAAACACTTGCCACTTGTGTAAACATAGATGCTTAGAATTAATATAACGTGGGCCTCATTCCCCTTACACTGATGCCAGAATACTTAAGTAGGAATAACACCAGTGGAGTCAATACAGTTACACTTCAGAGTGAGAGCACTTTAAAAGAAGAGGATGACTTGACCCTATATCTGGTTTTAGCATTTCTAGGTTGCATTATTGTTAGGTGTCATTCACCCTCTGCTCCAGTTTCATTTGAAATAGAATTCAATGTTTTAGCTGCTCCATAACTGCCAGCAAAGATACAGCTACAGTCCCAGCCGTCTGTTCTGGCTACACCACAGTACAGATGTCTTCCCGAGACAAGCTGACATGGAAACGATTCCCCAAACTGCTCGTGGCAAACTCTCAAAAGTAGCCCTCCAGTAATCAGCAGAGTCTAAAGGAAAATCTAGACAGAGCTATAAAGAATTCCATTAACCCCTCTTGACACGATGACAGAGATTCATCGTGAAGCCAAACAGATGTATGATATCCCTTCCTGCTGCAGATATTTAAAAACTATCTATTAAATGAAAGAAATTGAGAAAAAAAAATTTAAAAGCAGAAAGAAACACAGAATACCTTACTGGGAGCTGATAAATCACACACACACACGTTCCAGCTGCCAGCAGGAATAAACTATGCAAATTCTGTTTAGGCTTGCATGGGAAAACTAATTAACCACACAAGGAACAGTTAATATTTATGCCACCCCACCTCTCTCTCCCTGCCTCCCTGGAATATATTTTTACTGGGGCATCTCATTTCCATATATTTAAAGGAACAGTACCAACATTGCTTGGCCCTAAACAGCGATTGGGGTTTTTTTTTTGCTGGATGAGAACAAGATTTCTCCCAGTACAGCTCAGCCATCCAGTACAGCAAAAGACAGTTTAAAAGTTGATACAGAAAAAAGTAATAATAAAACATTTGCAAAACATTTACACAGTGTTTGTCTATGCAGCATTAAGTCACATAAAATAAGACACCCTCACCTCTGGGGCATGCCTCCGAGGAAAAGAGCATCATAGGATATCCTGCCTTCTAGGGGAATGAACATGAAAGCAAAATGTAAAGGGTTTGGCCAGCTTCACAGCCAAGGCAAATCAGCACTGTTCTCAAGGTCATACCTTGAGACAAAGCTCTGACAGTCATTTAATTCCTTTACCAGATGACTCGTGACTGTTCGATTTGCCTGATGCAATACACAGCTTATTACATGCATTGAGGAAGATGTGCGTGCACACACACACTTTTCCATGAATGACAGCCCCAAACCCCATGTACCAAAGGATGTACTCTGCGTCCAGCATAGGGCAGGAGAACAGGGAAACCAAGAAGATTATAGGTCATTAGACGAGGCTTGTCACACAATTATCTCCAAGCTTGAACCAACCCAAGCTTGTAGACAGATGTACATCTGTATTACGTTAACTGCTAATTTCAGCCTACAGCTACACTAAGAGCCTTAAAAATAAATGGAAGTAGCACACTCCCTCTTTTAAAGTTAAAGTTATATTTTCTTAAAGTGAGTCACCCTCTTGCAGAGAGGCCATGAAAGCTCATCATTGAAAATCTGAATGAATCCTTTACCCAAGAATGTAGTTTACCCTTTCTAAAAAGCATTAATTTTAATGTTGGTTAATTGTCTACTAGCTACTGTTTTAACTTTTATATAGCAAGCACTGAAGCACTATAGTTCTCTTATCTTCCAGTCTTCTAACATCATCCAAACTTAACCCGGTTTTGTTCAATGTCTTCATCAACGACCAGGAAGATGGGATGGAGTGCACCCTTCGTCAAGTTTGCAGAAGACACCAAGCTGGGGGGAGTAGTAGATACACTGGAGGGTAAGGCTAGGATTCAGAGTGACCTAGAGAAATTGGAGGATTTGGCCAAAAGAAGTCTCATGAGGTCCACCAAGGACAAGTGCAAAGTCCTGCACTTAAGACAGAAAAATCCCATGCACCAGTACAAGCTGGGGGCTGATTGCCTGGGCAGCAGCTCTGCGGAAAAGGACTTGAGGGTTCCAGTGGACAATAAGATGGATATGAGCCAGCAGTGCGCAGTTGCTGCCAAGAAAACTAACAGCATACTGGGCTGCATTGGTAGGCGTGTTGCTAGCAGATCGAGGGAAGTGATTCTTCCCCTCTATTCAGCACTGGTGAGACCGCATCTGGAGTTCTGTGTCCAGTTTTGGGCCCCCCACTACAGAAAGATGTGGAGTTGGAGAGAGTCCAGTGTAGGATGACAAAATTGGGGAAGCGGGTGGAGGACATGACTTATGAGGGAAGACTGAGGGAACTGGGTGTATTTAATCTAGAGAAGAGGAGACTGCAAGGAGACTTAATAGCAGCCTTCAACTACTGAAGGGGGGTGCAAAGAGGATGGAGCCAGACTGTTCTCAGTGGTGGCAGATGAGCAGTGGACTCAAGTTGCAGCAAGGGAAGTTTAGGCTAGATATTAAGAAGAATTTTCCCACTGGGGGGTAGTCAAACACTGAAACAGGTTACCCAGAGAGGTGGTGGAAGCTCCGTCCTCAGAGGTTTTCAAAGCCTGGCTAGAAAAAGCTTTGGCTGGGATGATCTAGTAGGGGATGGTCCTGCTTTGAACGGGTGGTTGGACTAGAGACCTCCTGAGGTCCCTCCCAACCCTCAATTTGTGATACTGAGCCTCTTAACTGAGGGAGATTTTATTTGACTTTAATTATTTTTTCCTGTCCTTTTCCTTCTAGCTGGCTCAGTTCAGATCAGATGCAGATCTGATATGCTGCAATAGTTGGGATCACATTCTCTGAAAGCTATTTTAAAAAGCTAATGAATTCTCCTGTGGATGAATACAGGAGCCAGACAGATATCCAGCAGGCAGTCTAAAAAGTGTCAAGCCCAGCTGGAGTTTGGACACCCTTCTGCCATTTTGGTGCACCGCAGCTCTGGAGGGTATTACTTAGAATGAGAGTCGACTGACTGAGAAAACCAGAAAACGAATCAATTTGTTCACTGAATTCTCTGTTAATCGTCTCAGTGCATGGTAGCTGCAGCAAGACCTCTAGACTCTTGCCTGGCATGGTTACATGGGCCCTATTCTGTAAGGGACTTAATCAGATGCTTAACTTTAATTAAAAAATCCTGAAGTGCTTTGCTGAATTGGGGTCTTACCAGAAAGCAGTGATACAGAAGCTGGCATTCAATGTCTACTGTAAGCTCGCGGTCTGGTTCAAGCATGAAAAAACAGCAGGAGGATAACAATATGATAAAATGGATTACTGAGTCATCAGCACATGGTTCAACCAAGTGAGCTGAATTTAAAGAACTGAAATATGAGTCTCAGGATTTGAAAGCACATTGTAATTGTCCACAAAATACCCTATAAATGAAGTCATCTAAATAGCACTGCTTATTAGACTTCCTTATCTAATATTCACTCTTATTACTTCCACCATACAAACACAGAAGATGGTATCTATTAACAGTCAGACAAAGTAAAAATACAACAAATAATATAAAGCATGCATGTAAGACTTAGTTTTCTGTGCCAGGCAGTGATAAAAGAATCGTTTTACAGAACGCAATATTCATCATCAATACCAAGTCAGCAGCAGACAACAGGGAAGTGAGGTATGTAGAACAAATGACTTTACTGCAACAGAATATACAGTATTACCAATCCAAAGTGCTCAAAATAATTTGCCACCCCTCCCACAACTACCTTGAGATTGGCTTTAAAAAGCGAGACTTAAAAAAAAAAAATTACATACATACATACACACACACACACACACATTTGATCCTTTGTTTGCCTTCCATTTTTGTTAGCCTCCAGAATGTGCATATGCCACACCATCAAGTTTTGCTTAGGAATCACTAGGCCTAGGAGTGCTTCTTTTTAATGGAAGTCGAGATTCTCACACATCAGGATTCCAGGAATGGAGGTTTTATGAAATACACGCCTAATAGCAATGATGAGATTTGGCAACATTTAACAATATGACTAACCAAGAACCTGTAGACAGAAAAAAAATATGCATCAGGATCTAAATTTCAAGCATGGATCCAAGTCTGTGCTTGCTATCCCTTTTTTAAAGCACATAAAAAATAATAAATCAAGGTCAGAACCATGATCTACAATGTTTTTGGCACATTCAAAAATCCATATTTCTAATATAATAGCAGCTCACTTTTTATTCCTGTCCTTGCACCTATTGAGATCCTTTATGCTGAAATACTACATAGAAATGAGTTCAATTTCCTTTACTTTTGATATCTCCCCATCTGTTTGCTATTATTCTTTTAATCTCTACTGGATACATGAATTAATTGTCCTGCTCAACCCTAAAATTCATCTGTATGTTATCCTGTTTTAGAAGGACACTCCTTTTAGTTAGTAGATTGATTACTGAACTGAATACATGGTGCTAGTGAATTTGTCAGAGGCAGGAATGCCCGATGTCATAACAGATTGAGATAATCCAGCCTCTGTTGGATTGAATGGTGCCTCGCTCTGTGTGCTAATTATTCAATAGCCTGGATCCCCTACCGCATGCATTGTATATGCTACTTGATTACTTGGAGAGAGAGCATCTTTTCTGTTGGAGGGCTCTGGCACAACTCTTCCTCATCATTTGAAGACATCTGTATCATTAATCATTCTCGTGTCACAGACCAGCCAGTTTTGCAATTGCACTTGCCAGCAATGTAGATTTTACTTTATAACACGGAGTTAAGCCCTTCTGTTCTGGACAGGTGCAGTGGGGGTTTCATATAAGGAGTGTCCAGTGTTACCCATTCACTTTCACTGGCCAATTCATACATCACTTCTCTAATTACGGTGGCTCTCACTACGTGACCATGTTGGTTACATCTCAGTTAAACATATGGACATGGTGTCCAGATGGGATATTTACTATTGCTAGATTTAAAAAATAAATGAATAGATAAAAGAGTTGTCCTTTATACAGCACACATTTACTGATGTTGCCTTCGAAATAATTCCTTTCATGCTACTATCTTCTGCTCAATTCCAATGGTAATTTAGACCCTGCTCCAGAGAACTACCACATCCCAGGGATAATGAACAGACTGAAAACTCCATCCTTTTGTGATATTTGGAATCTTTGGTAGTTTTCTGCACTGCTAAGCTCACTGTAATGCCTGAGCAGTTCCAAAAACTAGCAGTGCACAACACTGTCAAATGCAGTCTAATAACTAATCCACCATATGATTCAGATGAGTACAAACAGCATGCTGGGTTTTGCAAAGGAAAATTCCCCCTTTTAGAGACATGAACTGAATGATTTGGGTAATCAGTCACATCAGGAAGTAACAGGGTGACTTGGAGAGCCAGGTCATTCTTGTGGGGTTAAAGAACAAAACCATCTCAGGTTGATCTGCTACACCAGAGGCTCCAAGGATCCAGAAGGCCAGAGGAGCATTGTCCTGTTGTGTATGGATAAGTTAACCATGAGGCTTCTGGCCCATTATGTCACCCGCGTAGGATTCACATAGACAGTGAGAACAGATACCACCTTCTCCCTTGGACTGGGGGAAGTGGGGAGTCCAGCCAGAAAACGAAGGAGGATGCAAACATAAGACACTCAAACTGGGGGATGGAGGCGGGGAAGAAAAATCAAGTTTTTTTAGTAGGACGTTTACATTTCCAATTCAGGAAAGCAACTGTGGTTCAGCAAAGGCCTTACATAGGGTGATAACTTGCCTAGGTCCCATTGAAGTCAATGAGCCTTTAGCTCAAGCATGCATGTTTCCTGATTTGGGGCCTTAGTCCTACTTCAGTTCTTACTTCTTACCCATTTTAACATCAGCTCAAGAACAGGTCCAGATGCATCTGTCTTCTATCACTGTTAACATTGCCTTTGACAGGCTTAGCAGCAGTATTCTGGGATTACCATCCCAATGCATTAATGTGATTAGCTTGTATTCTGGGAATATTTCACTGTGGCCTGGTCTACATTAGGAAGTTTTACCAGTAACATGTTCGCTTCTACCATGTACTCTTGCATGTGCCCCTCATCGATAACTGAGTCCTGCTGAGCTGACAAGGCCTTGAATTTACACTCGTGCAATTAAACCAGTGCTGTAAGTCCTCTCTCCATAAAGTTCTGCCGACTGAGTGCTTCTAGATACAGAAGTACCCACACCTAAAAATAAAAAAAATCAGTCATCCAGTGGGAAGACCACAATGCAACAGCCCCTGCAGTGATTTTCTGCTTAAAGTTTTGAAGCCTGTCCAGACATCTCACTGTGCAGCAACTTGTGTCCCCATATAAAAAACCCATCACCAAGATGCCTACAAGCACAACTGAAGGTCAACCCCATACTGCTACTTAGTCCAGAAAAAGAGGTCCTGGCTTTCCTTGGCTGATGCTGAGCAGGAGGAAGAGTTATCATGGCAGTCTTCCCACAGGATAGTGATGATATATGCTGGTATTGCACAGAGGACGCAGATGCTGGATACAGCAGAGGTAAAGGCCAGTACCAGGTTCAGCAGAACACTAAGAAGGAAAACACAAAGTCTGATGCTACGCGATGCAAAACTTAGTACCCCTCTGAGCAGACCCTCCACCACGTGCACCTGCTAGCAACCACAAATACTTATTGACTTCTAGAAGAGGGTACCCTGGTACTTCACACAGCAAGGAGAAGCTTCCTGAGGAGTTGACAGGGATGATGCCAGTCAGCCGAGTCAGGCAAATTCTAGACCAGCCAAACTCAGGGAGCAAACTAATCATGGAGGAAAGAGAAGGGGGCCCAGGTAGGTGTGATTTACTGCACCGTAAATGAATGCCTTAAAAAAACAAAAACAAAAAACAACGCCCCCCCCTCCAACTTCCGAAACTTCACTGTTCTCCTTCTCCCATTCCCGCTAATAAAATAGCAGAAGACATCACACACAGGATGGGAACAAAGGTATTCTATTTTAAAGTGTCCGATTTCCTTTAAGAACACAGTTTGACAGTACTAGGTAATAGCAATGAGGGAAAAAAGCATAAAGAACAGCCAGAAAGCATTCCCAAATGCATGCTTTTGCTTCCTCTCACAGTATAACTTTTTTTCAGATGTTTACCGGAAACAAATAAAATCTAGTATGCTGCAAATAGAAGAGCCGTACTTGTACTGATTTCAAGCTGCATGTGAATCAGCCCAGAAGGTTTGCAGAAAAAGCACTGCAATTTAGTTGGACACAGGTTTTGAAGTCCAAACCATATTACCTGCATGCAGGACCTCAGATCAGGAGAGAGGCAGGACTGGAGAGTAGTTAGTTCAAGGCGGCAGGTTTAGCTCCTATCACCATCAGACAATTCCCACGTGGGTGGGCACGGGTTTAGTGTGTCCCGCAAAGATGTTGTGGCCCAAAAAGACAACTCTACCTGCTTTTTCAAGTAAATGGCCTCTGATCACTGCTGGTTTCTCCCACCCAAGTTGGATGCTTCCCACATCACTCTAAAGTGGGACTCATCAGCTGAACAACCATGAGGTTTCTCTCCAACAGCTGCTTTCACTAAGTCTCTAGCATCCCTCATTAGAGATATTACACCAAGATCACCGTTGTTTTTAATTTGCAGAGCAGGCTTTTTATCATATTCCTAAAATTAACTTGGCCCCTTTTCTTCATGGTCAGAGGATTTTAAATGTGTACACTGACCACACTCACCAGCTATGCACCATGAAGCATTCAGAAAGCAGCAGTTAATGGTGGTTAGCAGTGGTTCTCCATCTAGTTACACTTTCGGAAAGTAATAGTGATGATGGGCTTGGTCATATTTTCATGCAGCTTTTTATGGAAATATATATATATATTTTTTACCATATTTCTACCACTTACCTTCATTGTCTAGCAACCCCTAAAAATTCAACAGTGATTCTCTGTCTAGTTATTAATTAGTGACCTTGTCTGGGGTACTTTGGAAGACCATATCTTCACTAACTCCTGAGGAACTCATCATGATAAGGAAGAGAAAGAAAAGGATCCAACCTGTTTTCTGAATTGGTCCATGCTGAGAAGTCTGCATGACCCAAGAACAGTGTGGGTTTATGCTGGGTAAAAGAGGCCCAGACATCCTGCAACCCTTCAAACAATTTTCCAGTGGATTCTGGAATACAGCAACCAACGGGCCACATCCCAGCAGCCACATCACTGCGCAGATAACATAGTACCTTCCTGAGGCTGTTCAATCTCCACCTCTCCAGGCACCCACATCCCCAACAGCAGTATTCTCCCCCCACTCAAGTGGAGAACTGCTCTGAACATACCTTCATACACTTGCGTTGAAGCTCAGACTGGCCGGCAACATCATCTTTCTTTCTCTTTTTAGTGCTGAACTGCTTAGTACCAAGTTGTTCTTTGATCTAGTCCTGGTTTCCTTCCTATCCATACCATGCTACAAAGTTTCAGGAAAGTTGTACAGGCTCACACAACTTTCTGGTTCTTTTACAGTAAGAAGCCTTTGCTATTTTCACTTCCCAGCCTGACTGGGGTGGAGGTCAAGAAAAGTCCCCCCTCTCTCCCCCATTCTGGGGCAATGACTCATTATGGAAGTCAGGTCAGTTCCCTTCCTAGTGTTAATTACATTATGGCCTAGCACACTTATAAGTTACTCAACTGGATAGCAAAGATCTCTGCTTGAGTCTGATTTATTCCTGGAATCAGATGACATGGTAAGATGAGAGCCTCCGGGCATAGTGCTGCCCCCCTTGTTCAAACAAAATAAAACCCTACACCATTACATACACTATCTTCTGCATCTCTGTAAAGCGATAACCCTTCGCTTCGTGACACTGCTCCTGTTTGTGCCAGTAGCGCTTATGATCACTACAACTGAACAAAACTATAGGCAAAATATTTTTAAAATACATTTTTCATTTTGCTTTGTTCATTTGACAGCACTTTAGATATTGCTGCTCTTTTACTGGGTCTTTAACCAATCAGGAAGGACTACCACTATTTTGTAAATAATAAAATGTAGGGACATTTAGAATTTTTTTTTAAAACAAAACTAAGACTAGGTTTCAAGTGGATCATATCTTTTAATACCATCTTCCCTTTAAAAAAAAGGAAAACAGCTGTATGTTACCTAGAGAGAGGCTTATAAATACTAATGAATAAATTAAAGAGAAGGTCTAGACAGAGTTCTGTTTCCAGTCGTGCTAGCTGTCTGCCCACAACATTGCCAACAGTTTTACCCCACAAGAGCAAAATTCTCTTCAGTGGAAGACATCCCCCATACCAGCAATACACATCAACTGTCCTAATGTTTGACAGCATTATTGTTTTGCAGGTGCATGATCATGGTAGCAGTCAACATACACCCAGAGGGGGAGAGGTATGAAAAATGGAAGGACCAACACCAGAGCCTGTATATGTTGATGTGGACAAAGGACTGACACTAGCATGTTTCGTCTTCCTCTGCCTCTTCCTGATTGTGATGATTATCCGCTGTGCAAAAGTCATTATGGACCCATACAGTGCCATCCCGACCTCCACATGGGAGGAGCAGCACCTGGACGACTGAAAGGGACACTGCTGGAAGCTTTCACAACACAGCACAACCGTGGAGGCCTTCTTGTTCCATGACGGACATGTACTAAACAGCCGTTCCAAGATGCACAGGGTGATGCAAATACCTCTGACAGCACGCTGGTCGCCACATCTCAGACAGATCAGCTGGGGATGTGTGCGCTGCTGCTTGACAGTACAACTGCTTCCTGCATAGAGATCTCCATGCTTTAAAATGGGAAAGATGCTGATTGTAACTCAAGTAACACAAAGCCCTTTGAGGCAACGAGGCTCCCTTGAGGCCTTTTCTAATAAAATTGTCAGCTTGGCACAGTTTTTTCCTTGAACGATATTATTTGTATTGTTCCCCATGAATCTGTGGAGCCCAAAAACTGAAAAAGCCACTAGGGCTTTTGATCTTTCTTAGACAATGGGTTGCTTTAAACATCTTCATCAGTTGTTATTATTGTGCAATTCTTACGGCTCTGCAAATACCAGCCCTTACAGTTGCTCAGAGTCAATGTCTCCCATGGGTTTTTGGTCCTGGCATGCCAGCGAATGCAAGCAAGCCCTAAGAAGGACACACACAGCAGAGGAGAGATCTGTGAATCAGTTTTGGCTAAGCTGGTTCTGTTCTCACCACACTACTCCAGCGTTTTAGTTCCAGGAATCACAGTTAAAGAATATTAGAGCACAGAGCACTTGGCTTGATCGTCAAATGATCTGTGATACCGTTATTCCCACATTGTATTTGCAAATGTTAAGTGCTGGCCTTGTGCTGATCCATCTGGATTGCACAAGGATAAAGAAGGAAAGGCGATACACAAGAGGCATCCCAGGTTTGTCATTCAGAACTAGGTAAGAGGAAATTTTATTGCCTTATTGTTTAGTAAGGAAAAATTTTAGCAAAGCAGTTGCAACAACTCACAAGATGCATTCTACCTCAGAGAAATTAAGCACCTTGAAGAAAAAAATAAAGCATAAATTTACGATGCAATTATTTGCACATTTTTCCCTCCCCTACAAAAAATCCTGGTGAATGTTTATCCGCCTAAAACATGGGTTATCTGATCAGGAAACAGAAAATGTACCACATGACAACTCAAATGGTATAAATAGACACCAAAGGTGAACAAGTTAAACTAAAATGTATTTGCCCAAACTATGGTTAGGAGCATTCCCGCTTGTAAAAATCCAGAACCAACTTGTGGCTAAACAGCCAACGGAAACAAGGGTAACTTTGCACGAAGTGTTTCCCGTGAATAATTCAGCTAGTACAGGCTCACATGTTCAATGCCTCAGTACTTTGCTGCATACAAGCAGATGCTTAAATGATTTGCTGAATTGGGGCTGCAGCACTCAGGCTTTCCCAGGACTGAGATCTGAGATGAAGAAAAAGGGATCAGGAATACCAGGGAAATAGATTAGCAGGGTTTATTTGCAAGGATATTGGCAAACACTCTTTCTTTGCTGTATTCATTTGGCTGTATAGGCTACCTTACGACTACTTCTTGGGGACACTTCAAGTGGGATGCTGCCTCAAGAGCTCTATTTTGTAATAATAATGCACTTATTCTCCAGCTGTAACCTACCTGATTCATACTTCTGTCAGAAAAAGGAGAATTCCTCATACTTGTTAGGATTTCCATAAGAATCTGCATGTTCATCTCCGATGTTTCTACCTGACGTTCATGTCAACTTAAGTCTATTGCATTTTTATAGAGTATGCAAATGTACTCTAATTTACCCACTCCCCACCAGAATTGCGCAAGCCAGCATGTCTCTACCGATGGAGCTCCAAGGCAATGCTAAGTTCTGTGCTGAAAGCAAACGCATCCCACCTGCAGTCTCAGCTGGACCTCGGCAATTCTCCCCCAGGGTGTGCTATTCCTGAGCGCACACTTCACTCCCGTCCTGCAGCCCCCACGGCAGCAGAACTTTCCTCAAAGTCGGTGGAAGTTCGTTAGTCAGGGCTGCAGCACCAGGCACAGGTAGTCATTCAATTTGCATGGAACAAGTGCCTCTGCTACATTATTTCTTCAGTTGAAACGGTTATTCCTACTATTGCACTCAAAAAAATAAAAACTAATGCAAACTGTCAAGAATGTATCTCAATAGTACAATAAACAGCTTTAACACCAGACTTTTCTTGTTGTCAGTTCAAAATAAAGCAGTTCTACTTTTCCCCTGATCTCCACAATCCAGCCGCCTGGCTTCTACTCTCTGAAGTTTCAATTATGTTATCAAAGGCTAGGTGGTAACTCTCCTGGCTACTAGGGCTGTGCCAGGCTTTGGACAGAGGTTCAGATCCAGAGAAGCTTCGGATGCTTCAGGATCCAAGGCAGCACATCCGGGTTGCAGCTCCGTCTCGTTTGGCTTCCCAAAGTGCTTCGGAGCCGCCCCGGAGACCCGGCCATAGGGTATAATGGGGAAAAAATAAAATATCTATAATCTTGTTGTTTTTTGTCTGATTTGGATGACATTTTCAGGGGTGGTAGACTCTGCAGAAAGGATGAATCCTGCCAAGCTTCAAGAAGATCAATATAGGGTTTTGGGGGCAACTGTACCCCAAATTCTTGAAAGGAAAACTCATGTCATGTCTATGCATCACAACATAGCAGGGTGAAAACTGCAGGGATGGTAGCTCTTGCTGAGGCCACAAACCCTGCCAAGTTTCAAGGAGATCAGGGCAGGGGTTTGGGGGGAACTGCCCCTCAAGCTGCGGACAAGCAAAACTCATGCCATGGGTGCTTGTGGGGCTGGCTGTGTCTGTCTTGGGGCGGGGAGGGGAGACACTGCTGCAGGCCTGGCTGCTGAGCTGCTGTGTTCCCAGTTACCAATCAATCAATCATGATTTACTCCAGGACCAGCTCAATACACAGGACCTAGCTACTACATAATGACTTAACGAGCATCAATGAGCACCTACAAAACCAGGCTAAGGAGAGGAAAGAATCAATACAGACAGTCAACTGCCCCAAGCCAAACACCATCTTGGCATCGGTTTTGTCTGTCAGCAGCTAGCGTTACAGGCCCCAGAACCCCCCTGCACCCATCTCTTCGACAGCTGGCAGGTTTTGTGGCCTCAGCAGGGGCCACCATCCCTGCAGCTGTCACCCCGCTGCGCCTGAACACACGCAGTGTCACCCATGGCATGAGTTTTGCTTGTCTGCAGCTTGAGGTGTAGTTCCCCCCAAACCCCTGCACCTATCTCCTTGAAACTTGGCAGGCTTTGTGGCCTCAGTAAGAGCTACCAACCCTGCAGTTTTCATCTCCCTGTGATGTAACACTTAGCCGTGACATGAGTTTGGCTTTCATGAATTTGGGGTACAGTTCCCCCCAAACCCCTGCACTGTCTTTTTGAAACTTAGCAGATTTCATGCTCTCAGAAGAGGCTACAATTCCTGCAAGTTTCATCCAAATTTGAGAAAAACAAATAAAATTATTGATATTTCATTGATGCCCCTTTATACCCTATGGCCGGATCTCCGAGGCAGCTCTGAAGCGTCGGAGCTACTTCAGCCGGATTGAGGCAGAAACCCAGTCCAGATCAGATTGCGGCCATCCGAAGCAGCTGGATCTGAAGCCAGACTGGACCGCTGCCGACTCACAGAGGCCTAATAGCTACCCCAACTTCAGGGTGACATATGTCTGCAATAGTCCTAGGAAGAGACTGAAATCAGTCGATTCCCTGCTTGTGTCCTCAGCCTGAAAAAAGTGGAAGTGATTTCACCCATGGTCTTAAAGAAGTTCCTCTGTCCCTCAGCTACTATGGAAGTAGAAAGGAGGGAAGAGTTAGAACAGCTGGAGTCATAATTTGAGCAGGGCCCAGCAAGGAAATCAAAGGGAACAAGACTCCCCTTAAACCCTCATGCGTTTCAATATAGGTTTGCAGCAACCAACTTCAAAGCAGCTATCACCACAGTAGAGATATGGGAGCAATTCAAGGAGCATGGGTATTCTGGGGGCCAGATTTTCAAAGCCAGAGTGAACTCAGGTAGGGTCCTTGTTGCATCTTCAAAGTACTGCAGTTCTGCATCCAGAGATCACATCTCTCTGCCTTCAGCCAATATGTACTAACAAGTGGCCAGTGGACACAGGTGTGTTTTTGCCAACACAATTGTCACAGCCGGCTTTGGCAACTGGCTCTTAATTCTTTTATTCCTACAACTTTCAAAGTGTCATTTAAGGGGTGGGTGTCAACAAGCATTCCAGATGTGAAAAATCACTACCTTAACATATCAACTAAAGGAATTTCAGTGCCAGGAGATTTATTTCCACCCCCCCCCATAGGTTCACTTAGCAAAATCAGTGCATTTCTCATGAAACCTGTAATTTGATTGCTTTAGCTGTGTTTCACACGGAAGACTCCTGCTGTTGGACTTTGCAAATTCCTGAAGCAAGATGCTCTCTGCTCTCTTAGTAATCGTGCAGTAAGTAGGAAGCTTATGACATCTAGTAAACAGCTACAAGTCTTCGCCTCCCCAACAATCCCACTGAGACTACCTGCATTTAAGGACAGTTAATGCCTGTGTAACAGAAGGTGGGCCCAGGTGTGGCCATGACACTTGTGGGTGGCCATTCAGACCCTGCCTCACCCTGTCCTTTGAGGATCCTCCCCTCCTACCCTGGGCCTTGGTATAAATACATGCTTGTGAGAGGGAGGCTGCCTCGGGGATCCCCAAGCAAAATCTCATCTGCTCAGGAGCTCCAGTTGCTCACTGCTTTAAGGGCAATTTTGTGGCCTCCCCATTTCCTCTTTTAGCCACTTCCAGGCCTCAGAGATATTACCTGTCCAATCAGTTTCCCTTGTTGGGATCTCAGCCCATTTGTCCTCCATCCCATCACTCTTGCTGGACTGCTTAGCTCAGAGCCACTGCGCTGGGCTCCAGCCCCGTCTCCACCCCTCTGAGCTGCTGGGCCCCTGGTCTCCTCTCTGCCTTTCTCTAAACTGCTGGGCCCTAGGCCCTGGCCTCTGGGCTTCTGTTTGCAGGACCCCTCAGTCTTGGCTACATCCTTCTTGGTGTTGGAGCCCTGTGCCCTCGAAAAACAGAGATGGGGCCAGGGGTCCATCCTCCTTGGGTGCTGGGTCCCCCAGCCCCATCTGGCTTCCACCTGCACCAGGCTCTAGCTTCCCCTTCAGGCTGCCTCTAGGCTTTAGTTTGTCCCTCCACCCTGAGCCTATGGTATCCTGAACCAAAGCCCCTAGCAAGGCTTGAAATGCTAGCATGCTGCCAGCACCTCACCATAGCCTCCTCACGCTCTCATTTCAGCTACACTCAAACCACTAGTTAAAACCATAACCATGGAGGAAGCTCTCTGGCTAACACAAACTAAACCCCTCTGGGTCTAGATGTAAACAATGGCTCCTCGCCTGCATTGCAAGGCTTCCCCTTACCTGGGTAATATTCCCCTGTAAGGCAGCAGCCCTGTGTTTGCCTTCCTCAAGATAACTATGGCACCAACTAGATGCTCTCCTACATTCCCCCTGCTCTTGCCTCTACGGCCTCCCAGACCAGACTGACTGGTCAAGTACAGGCCCTGAATTTATAGACACTAAGATCCGCCCCTTCTGGTCAGGTGACTCAGCAGCCATCACAAGTGTGTTCATTCTGGCCCAAGGCCCTGCCTACCTAGCTGCTGTTTGCAGCTCTTAGCCCCCAAGCAGCCTGGCTCTGACCCTTGTGCTTCTGGCTCCAACTCAGCCAACAGGTAGCTGTTATGGCCATGTCCATTAGGGTCCAGGAACCCTGAATTCTAGGAACCCCCCAACTCTTAGGGGGCCAGATGAAATGTTTCTGCAGACTGGATCTGGCCATATGTTTGACAGCCTTGTCCTGATCCTTCAGTATCTTTGAGGCATTAGGATTGATAGCACGGAGTGGAACTGTCTCTTCAGTAAAGTGCATGCAAGGGACCCTTAATTGAGTGATGGCCCCTTTCCCGGGAAGAGGGTTCTTTCTTCCAGCCCCTCAACACCACCTTCCCTTCACTACCACAGAAGGGCCAGCATGGGGTTGGGAGGCAGGGAGGTTTAAGCAGGGGCTTTGCCATGCCCTGTAACATCCCCTGTAGATTCCTTGTGGAAATCAGGAGAGGATGACTAGATCCAAGAGATTCTGTAAACTAAGGATTTGGAGCGCAGCCTTTCCAAAGTAGCCATTCTTAGTCCCTTCCCCAGATCCGCTGGGCCGGAGTGGCACGCTGAATAGAAGGATTATATAACGTATCTGATTTCAATGACTATCCTGCAGCACCTTCAGGATGATCCTGATATAAATACCCAGCTCAATAGCGTGCGTTGCTTTAATCCAAATTCAAACGGTGTGGGGGGGGAGAACATCTGGGGAGAAGAATATTGCTACATATTCAAAGCCCGCTGAACCATCTAGGACAAAGTGGAAAGAGAACAGCCTGTGGCATTGCCACCAATGAAAGAGGCTCATTGAAAATGCTTTCCTGCAGTAGGGAAACAAACAGCTGAATTTCCTCCTGTTGTTAATAGGCCCTGTTCCACTGGAGTCAGCAGTATTAGACCAGCAATGAATCTGAACCAAAGCCTGCATAGAACAGGCAGAGGATATAATTTGCAGTAAAGCTGCTTAAAGGACCCAGAGTAGCAGAGTAAATTTTGTATCTGCAAGAAGCCACAGTGTGAATCTCTATGTAGTTGTCAGAGCAAACACCACCATGCCGAATTAATAAAGATCAGAGCTTCAGCAACAACCTGGGATATTCTAAATGCTCTGAATTCAAAGCATGGTTATAGCATCCAAGAGCTGACAGGCAGGTGCATTCACTTAGATCAGGTGTGCAATTTTTGGGGTGATTTAAGCCCTCTGAATGCCTGCATGATTGGGCATTTAAATCAACCTAAATATGACTCCTGCACTTGCCCTTTGACACCAAGATGAGTCTGAAAAAGAGGGGTGGTTGAGATATATATATGGACTATAGCCAATCTGTAATATTAAATAATACTAGGGCAGCCCAGAGCCCAGCATAGGTACTTGTATATGATTTTTATGCATTTAAATGAACAGCATGAAACCATTAATTTTTTTTAAAAACATGAAAATATGTTCTCCTTTTCTAATCAGCAGCAACTGCGTTAGCATCCTAAACAGAGCAAATCATTTTAGCCAACAAACTTCTGGCTTGGAACTGAAAACCAAAATCAATATAAATTTGATCTAACAATTTCTTAGAAATTTCTGTTTTAATTAGGTCATTAATTCAGCTCTGAACAATTATTGAAAAGCATTTTACAACTAGACAGTGTAATCCTGGTTAATTAAAGAGTTATAAGTAGTGTTACCTAGAAAGTTTTCATCAGCACTCATTTTTTTCCCCCTCAACAGCTCACTGAAATCAATGAAGTCTTATAGAAAAACATTTTTGGTTTGAAACATTTCTAGTGTTTTTCTGGGATTCTGAAAATCCATTTGAATTTAATTCAATATCATTTTTGTATATTAATGTGTTTCATCACCTGTCAAGAGTAATATTCTGTGCTATTAAAACTGTTATTACAACACAAACAAAAGATACACTGATACTGAAAAGACAAGGTGTTTCAAATAGCACTAAATGGCAGCCTCCTTTAACAGTTTTAAGCTTAAACTAAAAAGGTATTAAATGATTAGAACTGAACACTTCAAGTTGTTGTCAAATTAGGACATATCAACAGTTGTACACCTCCATATCAAACGCAGGCTGACTTTTGGTACATCACGAAATACTGTAAAAATAACAAAAAAAAAAAAAATCCAAATCTAAATTTTAGAATACTGAAAGGACATTTTTGAAAGCCAAAATGGAATTTTGTCAGAAAGCCAGTTTCCTGGGTCATTTCTTAATTTCTTATTTGTCTTCAGTTGGAATGAAAACCATTCATGCTAACAAGAAATTCTGAGTTTCAATCAGTTCTACTTATGCATAGTTTGGGTCTGGGTGCTTTACAGTACAAGAAGCCCAGGAAAAGAGAAGTTGGAAGCAGACAAAGAAAACAAGTCTAATTTATTTATCTAGTTTTCATCAGTGATTTTTATACTTCTATGCTCCCAAATTCTGCAATAAATAAATAAAATAAAATAAATCCATTCTTAAAAGAATTAAGGCAAACTCATAATGATATAGCTAAAAAAGACATACATCACGATCCATCTCATGCTCCTGATAACAATCAGTGCTCATTGCCTGGACCTGTAGGTCCCATCATCAAACACTAAAAGTCTGACTGTGAAGGAAGTTCAGGGAAAGAAATAAAACTGATGATTTACCTTTTAGCTCCAGATTTAATATTCTTCTTTTCCTTGCTAGTCATAAAAGCATATTCTCTTTTCTTTTAAACATTAAAGGCACAAGCCCCAACTCCTAATAAACGTGAAATCTTAGCTATCCAATTGCCCCTGAAGGTTATTATTTTCTTCCTTGAAAGTCTGTGAGAACCTGGAGCTGCTAAACCACAGAGGAAGGGAGAGACTTATTTTGAATGTGATTGAAAAATTAAATTCTACCTGTTTGTAGAAGCTGGGCCTTTAGGGGAAGGAGTCTTATGCTGATTTAGGATTAACAGCCCCTGAGAGTGGAGCACTGTGCTCTGCTGAGCCACTTCATATGGGTAGAGTCTAATTCCAGCAAAAGTTTCCATTGGCAGACAGGAAGTTTTTTGTAGGAAGAGTCAAACCATTTAGCCCCTAAAGGTAAGGAGAAGACATTGGAAATAAAACTCTTCAAACATGGGTTATACTGGATTGATGCAAAAGCCGAAGCACCCCTTTACCCTGGGGTCTCTGTTACAAGAACAGATGCTCTCAGCACTGTTCTGCTGTAGTTCTGCTGCATGTTGGATGTGATGTGATGTGATGCGATGCTAATGGCACACCCCACAGTACTCCTGGTAGCCAGGTGCTCATTTTAAAAGTCAGCTGCATCAAGTGCTTGCAGTGGTAGTTCTGGGGTTGATGGTAGATTTATTAAGGAAGCACAGTAAAAGCCTGTCTTTGTGTGTGGGAGGATGATCGTTGCTGGTGTAGACAGTCCTAAACACCCAGAGTTCAGCATGGATTGTAAAGTCTGCTGGAGTAGCTGGGCAAATACAATCAGCACTCTGGCTGTTAGCCTGTGCTAAGCTGCGCTCTGCCACACCCACGCGTGCTGCCTTGGACCTGTCTACATAGGCTGCAGTGACTGAGGATGTCCCTGTACTGTAGTTTATGAACTAGCTGCTGACTGCTGTAGTTATAATTCTTTTTATTAACCCTGGCAGATAAAAGTATTTCCCTCCTGCCTGAGGCTGACATTTACCTCATCCCCACAATAAGTGTAGCAAGAACAAAACATCCTAATGAGTTGTGAGACCCTTACCAGGTTCTCCTTCCCTGCTCTTTGCAGGTGGGCATCCCAGAATGACTTTGCCTTTGAACAGCTAATGCCATTCAGTTGCCCAGCTTTTCCCATTTAGGCCTTGGCCTTAAAGTGAACGTGTAATTACTAACTTTCACTTACCCCAGAGGACTGTAGTTGTCCTGACATGGACCACTATTAGTGCCAAACTGCTTTGCCTTCTCTAAAAGCTGGTTATATGAACAGTAATAGACATACCTCCTGAAATATGGCTAAAATCCTAGAGTCCTACCCCAATAAAGAGCTGGAGTTTATATAAATCAGACTCAAGAACTTGGGCTAGAACCCTAATCTCCCAGATCCAAGCCAATGGCCTGCTTTACTACCTGAGCTAATGAAGAGTGTAAAGATTGCTCCTAATAGGTGACCTTATCCTCTCTGTGCAGAGGGCAACACCATTCATATGAACAGCCCCTGACAGCTCTCTAATGAGCACCGCCAGATGCATGAAACAATGAACTTGGAGTTCAGCTCCAGACCCAGACGTAAAGTTCAACAGTCTTCTGAGATGTTGGGATCTGGGATTCAGCGCTTCCTGAAGTTTTGACAGCTTTTACTTTGCTATGCATGTGCAGCTTAAGCAGTCCATTGCTCTTTTTATAACCAAAACACTGCTGCGTGGGGCGGTTCCTTTTCTGTTGTTACAGTACTCTATGGAAATAGGAAAGCAAACCTGAACACAGGTTTCAGAGCTGGGTTCAATGCTCCATGTAGGGACATTTCTGTAAATCCCATAATTTTACTGGAATGAATCCATGTGCTGGAGGATGCCGCTGGAGTTGCCATACAGAGAACCTGGATCAGCTGATGACTTTAGGTAAGCCACTTGTGGATCTGTGCCTCAGGTTCCCCATTGGTAAAATGAGGATAATGATACTTACTGAAAGATTAATAGTGCCGGATCAGGTGTTGTTGCTGGTGTTGATCAGTACATGCCATTGATTTATATCACAGTGCTCTACTACTATCAAAGTCCTTCACTCTTCTTTTCATTGAAAAATGCCTTTATCAATATTGAAAATATTATTATTATTATTAATTTGTTGGGCAGTGGCACCTAAAATCCCAACCCAAATCAGGACCCCATTGAGAGAGTTGCTGAGCAAACACACAGGAAGATGCTTACAACCTAGCAGGCAGGATAGTCGAAGAATGAGCCAGGAGATGGACTTGGTGGCTCACGAAGGAACTTGCCCAATGTTACGTAGCAGGTTATGGGACAGTTTGGAAATACAGCTCAGGTCTTGCAAGTCCTGGTCTGACTGCGCCACACTCTTTCACAGCAATGACCCAGAACAATAGCAGATTGGGTTTGAAATGGCAGTGCCCCAGATAGAAACAAAATCTCCCTTTCCCTCTTAGTATGTCAGTTGGCATCAGGTGTGCAGTGAATAGGGGATGCGCCTTGAACTGCCCACAGCTGAGCCTAAGATTTTCCCTGCTTGTATTGGAAATCCGCACCTTTGGGGATCACAATTTTGATCTTGTTTACATGGGTCTAAAATCCTTTGTTGCAGTGCTGTAGCGGGGGAGGTGGCTTGAGTGTGTGACTGCCCCAGGTGCCAAAGCAAAGGGGTGCCAACAGGCACTGCCCAGCCAAGGTGGGGCATGGGACAGAGCCACAAGCAGCTCGTTTAGGGTGGGAGGGTGCAGAGATAGGGGGAGGGCAGCTCCCGCTGCTGCATGCACTCCTGGGCAAGCATTGAAGGGGGTGTAGCCCCTGGATCTGTGTGCAGGGTAAGGGCGGGCTGCCACTGCAGGCTTTGCCCCAAGCACCAAACTTCCTTGGCACAGTACTGCTTTGCCGACTTAACTTGGGGATCACTGCAGATTTGAAATTCAGAATCTGGTCTCCTTTGTTGAGTTAAGCCTTGTTCAACCAGTCCTGGATGCAAGCCTGAGCCTTGGCTCCTGGCTCCACTGAAGTCAATGGGAATTGCTTTCACCCTACTTCTCTCAAGTCCTCCTCATTCCCGGGAGAAATTATACATGACACTACTGCTAGTTTTCTAGGGACTGGCACACAGGCATGTTGGTTCTGATGCTGCATGCTTTCCATGCACTGAACCTCCATTAATTGCAGTGAGTGCTCAGGGCTCCCGAGACTAGACTGTCTGAATGAAAGCACAGAAAGTATGAAAACACTGGACTCCACATCCTGAATGTCACTTACCCTCCCCAGCTCGCACTGCTGGAGCAGGGGGCACATTTTCTACTTGTTATTTTAGCAACAATGCACAGATGATACTTCTCTTTTAGCATAAGGTTCAGCTCCACTAAATGGGATCCGCATTCAGTTCTGCCAGAAAGGAGAAAAATGTCACAAAAGATTTAGTGGTTTCTAATAGACATTTTTGTCCCCGGGTAGCATAGCAGCTATGGTGCCATCTGACTAAAAATGTAATGAATATGGGTACATAGAGGTCAGAACCCATTAATAACAATGTGCAGAACTGACACCCATTGTCAGCTATCGTCAATACAGATTTTATACTTGCTTTTCAGAAAACAGCTCTTCTTTTTCAGCACACAGGGATCTCCTCCTTTCTGCCTCCTGAACATGTAGTATCATAGTGCCCATAAAAGAACAGTGCTTTTATGATAATGCATTGTTTTTCACCTCTCAGAAAGAGTTGCCGGCATGCAGGGTACAGGACTAATCGCCGGGGAATGCTGATGAGATGGATGCCAACACTAGAATACAGAGGAGGGCTTGCATTAAAGCACCGGATGGAGCTTGGAGGAGCGGACTTTGATACCAACTCCCTGTCTGACCTTGAGCCTCTCCCTTCCTGCACCTCCCTTCTGCATATGTAACTCCCAGGGGTGCTGTAAGGATAAATTCAGTAGCATCAGGGAGGCACTCACTCATCATAGTGATGGGACCCATATAAGTAGGTAGAGAGTAAGACTAACACCAAAGAGCTGAATTGCTAATCTTACACTACACAGCTCCCTTCTGAGGGTGGTTATCAAGGAGAGGGGTCTTCAAGGAAGCACCAGGAGCACTGGTTTCTGTTCAAGAACTGAGCATCCAGGGATGCAGGACATAAAATAATGTGCATGGAAGGTTGAATGGGGTTGAGGTGAGCCTCGCCTCACCTGGCCTCACCAGAACAGGTCCTCCCGCTGTTGCAGGGGCTGCCTCCTCACTCCCCCCACCCCCCAGTTATCCTCGCCTGGATTCTGGGGAACAGCCGAGCGAGGGAACAAGGATGCAGTATGTCCTGTCAGTACTCTGAGTACCTAGCTCACTTGTCAGCCTGTACCTTGGCACTTCACTGGAGTGCCCAGCACCATGTGGGATGGAGGTAGAAGCAAGATGAGCCATTGTTCAGAAAGCCCTAGACAACACTGCTGCCATTCCTAAGCACACAGAATTAGAGGGGATATCTTTTGATGGCACCTGGTTGATAGAGTACAAAATTTCCTACAGTGTAATGACCACATTGTAGATGGATTTTTATTTTTATATTCTATTAATGCAACTCTGAGTAACCAGCAGAGCTAGAGGGGGAAAACTTTCCATAGGTAAACTTCAGAGCCACTGCTTTCTACTCTGGGTCATCATTTCTGGTAATAGCCAAATGTCTTATGCTGAGCATTTAAATTGATATTGGGACCATTCTTTCTGCACCCCTTCTGAGGGAAACCATGATTAGTGTACATCCTGAAATTGCCTGAGAATGAGCCCATTTTGGCGCATATGTCCAGCCACAGCTGATTTATCTGCGCAATCTCATTTTTCATTAATCTTCATTTTAAAAGCATCTCTCTCCTTTATGGACAGAAGGTCACATTCACAAGGAATACTGTATGTTCTCATCTTACCGGTTGTTAAAGGATGTTGCTAAAGGATGGCAAAGGATATTTTGAAAGATATACAGCAGCAGAAAGCAGCCTAACTTAGTTTGTATGGGCCTGTATAGAAAGAAAGGCGGTGATGTGTGATCTGTGGACCAGACTGAGATCAATGGGACTGTCTGAGTAACTGCTCACCAGTGGCACTAAGCTGGTCCTTTATGAATATGCTAATGATCTATTTACAACCTTCCAGTACCCATCACTGCAGCATCTACCTGGCACCAGCACCAGCATCTGCCTTATAAAGATGCGGTGGCCAAGTACATTCAACCTTGAAAGAGGTGCCATTTCATGAGACCTGCACCCTGGTGGAACTGTTTATTACAAGGCAAATCTCTAAACAGCTCCCATTACAGAATGCTATAGTTCATTATCTGGTCTCCCGGGCTCCTTAAGTAATATCCTCTAATTGGCATTATTTGGCACTGCTCCACAGTGTTAAACTGATTTGTGGCCCACTGGGACACTGGCTGTCCTTTACACTTGAGAAAACTGGAACACAGCTGTTTATAGCTGGTGCTGCAAAGAGAGGTTCAAGGTAAATGGTTGCCTTTCCCCAAGTAACAGAGGAGCCTTCACTCTGTGTGGGCAATTTTCTGGGGCTTCCCACAAGGACTGGGGCATTTTTTCTTGACATCCTGACCGGCAGGGCCATGCTCGTACAGGCTTTCACTTATGAGCCCCTGCTGTAGATGGCATTGACCTTTCATGCTGCTCTTTTCCTTCACTCGTGGAAACCTCCCCGTTGCACATGATTTGGCAGAGAGTCAGAGTAGTGAGCAGCAGGAATCTGCCAGTACCTCCCCTACATTAGAAACTGCAAAGTGAAACAGGCCGAATCAGTGCAGAGTGCGCAGTCACTGGGTGAGCCATGTCCTTCCCTGGGGTTTCAAAATTTCCTCTGCAGAGACGACAGAGACAAAAATAATCAGGTGTCATTTGCAATGTTTTCACCTCTTTGTTGGCCTCTTTTTCCTGATCAATGAAAAACGTTATCAATAGTGGACTTCCAGGGCACCCAGCTATTAACCTTCCCAATGAAAAATGCACCATTTTTTATAAATCTGTTTTTTCAGTCAAACAGTTTCTTACCTTTCTTGAAAGCACGGAGGCAGAAAGGGATCTTGGAGTCATCATTGACTCCAAGATGAACATGGGCCGACAATGTGAAGTCACAGTTGGCAGGGCTAACCGGATCTTGTCATGCATCCACAGATGCATCTCTAGCAGGGACAAGGAGGTGATCCTCCCCCTCTATGCAGCACTGGTCAGGCTGCAGCTGGAGTACTGTGTCCAGTTCTGGGCGCCCCACTTCAGGAGGGATGTGGGCAACATTGAGAGGGTCCAGAGGAGGCCACTTGCATGAGCCGGGGACAACAGGGCAGACCCTACAGTGAGAGACTGCAGGACCTGTTCAGCCTTCACAAGAGAAGGCTGAGGGGGGACCTGGTGGCCATCTATGGGGGACCAGAAGGGTTTGGGAGAGACCTTGTTTCCCCGAGCGCCCCCTGGCATAACAAGGAATAACGGCCATAAATTGTTGGAGAGGAGGTTTAGATTAGACATCCGTAAGAACTACTTCACAGTTAGGGAGGCTAGGATCTGGAACCAACTCCCAAGGGAAATGGTGCTGGCTCCTACCTGGGGGTCTTTAAGAGGAGGCTTGATGCCTACCTGGCTGGGATCATTTGAGCCCAGTTTTCCTCCTGCCCAGGCTGGAGGTCAGACTTGAAGATCTACAAGGTCCCTCCGACCCGACTTCTATGATTCTATGACCTAGGACAAAATATTACCTCTCAACACAATCACTCCCTAGTTCCCTGAACAGACTCATGCCAAAGACTTTAAGACAGTGGTCTCTAACCTTTTTATGGTGAAGATCACTTTTTGAAATAAAGGGCAATCCAGGATCTACTGTGCAGCGGGGCTTGGGGCTCAAAGCCCAGCGTGCAATGGCAGCCACTTTGCCCGGTGCTCAGATCAGGGGGGGCACGTGCCCCAGGCCTCTGCCAGGGTATGTGCAGTGGCAAGCCCTGCCATGAATCTAGAAAAGCTGTCCTGAGCTCCAACTCTCCTCCAGCCCAGCCCAGCTCAGCCAGGGCCCCACTCTCTCAGTGGCAGGGAGTAGGCCTGTGCAAAGCCCCCTCAGACTGAGGCTAGCCCCTCCAGACTGAGATCGACTGTCAGGGGCTACCCAATCAACTGTTTGATTGAGATTGACTGGTTGATGACCACTGATCTAAGAAATGCTGATAGCTCTAATAAGTCATCTCTACTCCTTGAGCCTCCCACAAAGAGTTCTTACAAGCTGGATCAGCATGAGTTTCCTTTGCAGAAGCTGGGCTGGTTCACTGTGATCATGTTACATTCATCTAGGGGTTTTATAAACATCATGAATTATTTTTCATTAATTTACCTAAAGCCAGGCTTACTGATCTGGCATTATTTAGATGAAGATCTGCAGGGAACTGGCTAAACTCAAGATGGCTGCTAGAACAGCCTATTTAAATGAAAAATGATATGGGTCCAATTCTTTGCTTTCCCACTATGTTACTGTAGAAGTATAGTCCGGGGGGAGGGGGCAATGATAGTCTGATGTCAGAGTTCAGGGTCAGCTCTGCAAAAAGGTGGTGCTGTTCCTGGCCCTGAAGGGTGCTTGAATTTATGGGAGTTTCTTGAAGACTCCCTCTGCCATGTCCTGGATCACAGACCTCCCAATGGACCATGTGCCCTGTTACTCCCAGCACACTCTACAACAGGGCTGGTGACACAGATGGCTCAGGTTTATACTAGTTTGTTCACCAGAAGGATCCTTTCCTGGTCCTCTGAGGCATGTTGATAGCCCCTATACATTGCCAGTGCAGCAAGCAAGGGCTGTGTACAGAGAGAATCATTCCTCATGCTTTGCAAGCACCCAATCCACTTCATTAAGTTCTTTCAGAGTTCCTGGATTATCCATCCAATCCTGGCTGGGATTCAAACCATCAATTTTTTACTGCATTTCAAGCCCTGGTGTTGCTGCCTCAGAGTTGCCTACAAAAAGGAGCTTGGGGGTCAGACATGCTCAGGTTTTTGCTGTGGTGAAGCCTAAGGCAAAAATACCCTTACTTTTTCCTTGCTAACTCAGCAATCCAAACTCTCCCTAAATACCATTCCAGAGCTTTCCTAGAGCTTTCTACCCACAAGTCCATTCTAGAGTTTCTTTTCCTTGTCTAATCCTTCCATCCTTAGTCATATTCCTTCAAACCAGGCAAAGCTCCTCTTCTGCCTGATAGACTGTAGGGGCATTTGTAGATGACACATTAAAGCGGGTTTAATAGTTTCATAGCTGGTAGGGTCAGAAGGGACCTGAGCAGATCATCAAGTCCGACCCCTGCCATGGGCAGGAAAAACTACTGGTGTCAAACGACCCCAGAAAGGTGCTCATCCAGCCTCCTCTTAAAGACCCCCAGGGTAGGAGCCAGCACCACTTCCCTTGGAAGTTGGTTCCAGATCCTAGCCACCCTGACAGTGAAATAGCACCTCTTGATATCTAGCCTGAATCTACCCTCTGCCCGCTTGTGACTGTTATTCCTGGTCACTCCTGGTAGTGCTCGAGGGAACAGGGACTCCCCCAATGCCTGTTGGTCCCCCCTGCCCAGTTTGTAAATGGTCACTAGATTCCCCCTCAGCTTGTAGAGCCTGCCCTGTTGTCCCCTGATCATGCGAGTGGCCTCCTCTGAACCCTCTCCATGTTGTCCACATCCCTCTTGAAGTGCGGCGCCCAGAACTGGACGCAGTACTCCAGCTGCGGCCTGACCAGTGTCGCATAGAGGTGGAGGATCACTTCCTTGGACCTGCTTGTGATGCATCTGTGGATGCATGATGTGGTGTGGTTGGCCTTCCTGACTGCCTCCCCACACTGCCGGCCCATGTTCATCTTGGCATCAATGATGACCCCCAGATCCTTTTCTGCCTCTGCCCTGATGAGAAGGGAGTTCCCCAGCCTGTAGGTATGCTGCTGGTTCTTCCTCCCCAGGTGCAGCACCTTGTACTTGTCAGTGTTGAATCCCATCCTGTTCTCATCCACCCACCCCTAGGTGCAGTCTAGGTCCGACTGCAGCCTATTCCTCCCTTCTAATGTGCCCACGTCCCCCCACATCTTAGTGTCTTCAGCAAATTTGAACAGGGTGCTTTTTACCCCCTTGTCCAAGTCACTGATGGAGGTGTTGAACAGTGCAGGCCTGAGGACTGAGCCCTGGGGGACCCCACTGCCCACATCCCTCCAGGTCAAAAATGACCCATCCACCACCACTCTCTGGTTGCAGCCCTCCAGCCAGTTAGTGACCCATTTGACTGTGTAGGTGTTGACACCACAGTCCCCTAGTTTTTTAATGAGAATGGGGTGAGAGACAGTGTTGAAGGCCTTCCTAAAGTCCAGAAAGACTACGTCTACTGCTACCCCTGCATCTAAGGATTTTGTGACCTGGTCATAGAAGGCCACCAGGTTGATCTGACAGGACTTGCCTCTGATCAACCAGTGTTGGTTGCCCCTAAGCATAACCTCTCCTGCTGGCCCCTCGTGGACATGCACCAGGATAATTGTCTCAAAAGGCTTACCCAGGATCGAGGTAAGACTAACTGGCCTATAGTTTCCTGGGTCCTCCTTCCTTCCTTTTTTGAAACTGGGAACCACGTTGACCCTCTTCCAGTCTTCCAGAACCACACCAGAGCACCACGAGTGCTTGTAAAGCCATGCTGGGGTCCCACAATGACCTCAGCTAATTCCCTCAGCACTCGGGGGTAGAGATCGTCAGGGCCTGCTGATTTAAATACATCCAGTCCCTCCAGAAGTTGCTTGACTAGATCCTCACTGACCCTAGGCCTGGGTGCACCTCCCCTGGGGTGTGAGGGGGTCCCGGTGGGGGGGCTTATCTGGCCCCTGCTCAGGAAAATGGAGGCAAAGAAATTGTTAAATAGATTAGCTTTGTCATCTGGTTTGACAACCAAATTTCCTAGCATGTCTTGCAGAGGCCCCACATTACCCAGTACCTTCTTTTTGCCCCCTATGTATTTAAAAAAGGACTTCTTGTTGTCCTTGATCTGGGTAGCTAGTCCCAGTTCCATCCCTGTCTTGGCCTTCCTGATTGCCCCCCTGCAACCCACACTATTCAACATCTTCATCAGCGACTTGGACAAGGGGGTAAAAAGCACCCTGTTCAAATTTCCTGATGACACTAAGATGTGGGGGGATGGAGGCATGCTAGAAGGGAGGAATAGGCTGCAATCAGACCTAGACAGGTTACAGGGGTGGGCGGATGAGACTAGGATGGGATTTAACACTGACAAGTGCAAAGTGATGCACCTCGGGAGGAACAACCGGCACCATACCTACAGGCTGGGGAACTCCCTTCTCGTCAGGGCAGAGGCAGAAAAGGATCTTGGAGTCATCATTGATGCCAAGATGAACATGGGCTGGCAGTGTGGGGATGCAGTCAGGAAGGCCAACCGCACCTTGTCATGCATCCACAGATGCATCTCAAGCAGGTCCAGGGAGGTGATCCTCCTCCTCTATGTGGCACTGGTCAGGCCGCAGCTGGAGTACTGCGTCCAGTTCTGGGCGCCGCACTTCAAGAGGGATGTGGACAAAATGGAGAGGGTCCAGAGGAGGGCCACTCACATGACCAGGGGCAGCAGGGCAGGCCCTACAAGGAGAGGCTACGAGACCTGAACCTGTTCATCCTCCACAAGAGAAGGCCGAGAGGAGATCTAGTGGCTTGTTACAAACTAGTCAGGGAGGACCAGCAGGCATTGGGGGAGTCCCTGTTCCCCTGAGCACTACCAGGAGTGACCAGGAATAACGGTCACAAGCTGGCAGAGAGTAGATTCAGACTAGACATCAGCAGGCGCTACTTCACTGTCAGGGCGGCTAGGATCTGGAACCAACTTCCAAGAGAAGTGGTGCTGGCTCCTACCCTGGGGGTCTTTAAGAGGAGGCTAGATGTACACCTTTCTGGGGTCGTTTGACCCCAGTACTCTTTCATGCCATGGCAGGGGGTCAGACTCGATGATCTGCTCAGGTCCCTTCTGACCCTAGAAACTATGAAACTGAGGTATAGTCCTCCCTGGTGATGGCCCCTCCTTTCCATTGGGTATATACCTCCCTTTTAGCTAGGAGACATTCCCGTATGCCTTTGGTGAGCTTTGGGGGCTCTTGGGTCCACTTGCCCCCTTTGATCCGTGTTGGGATTATCTCCCTCTGGGCTTGGAGGATCGTCTCCTTAAGGAGCAACCACTCTTCTTGGACATGTGACTCCCCATCCCTCTGGGACCTCAGTGCCTCCCCGACTATTCTCCTTACCTCATTAAAGACCGTCCTCCTGAAGTCCAGGGCTGCTGCCTTTCTGCAGGCCTTTGCCACCTTGTGCTGGATGGTGAATTCCAGTAGGCGACGATCACTGTCACCCAGGTGGTTGAGCACCCGCAGCCCCCTCACCAGGTCCACCACCAGGTCCAACAAGGCGTCTCCCCTGATGGGACGGTGCATCTCCTGGGTTAGATGGAGGTCCTGTATTTCAGCCAGGAACCTATGTGAGGAGTCAGACCTGGCTGACTGCTCTTCCCAGCAGATGTCTGGAAAGTTCAGGTCACCCATGATGACCATGTCCTTTGACCTAACTACCTCCGTGAGCTGACTTAAGAATTCCCAGTCTAGCTCTTCCCCTTAAATGCCTTTAAATCCCCTTTTGCACCACTTTAATGGCATTGCTGTTTGCATGAGTTTGCATATTTGGCAGTGTATTGTGCGTTAATTCCAATTTGTTAATTGTAGCAAATTCAGTGGCATAATGTGCCTTAAATGACTTTGGGGTGCAGCAAATGACTTTGGGGTGCAGCAAACTAAAACACCTCTGAGTTTTAGTTTGCTACCTTACAGCTGTGGAGGGAATCACCAGGCGCCATGCGGCTTAGGGGCTCTGCAGGCAGCCCAGCAGCAGCCTGGGAAGGCAGGCTGCACTGGAGGAAAAAAAAAGGCAGTGAGTCTGATCATTTTTTTCCCCCCCGTCCTGGAGCCTGCCGGCCTGCCTGAGATGCACAGGGCCTGGTGCTTCCCCCTGCAGCTGCAGTGCCCCCCGGGACCACCTGAACCAGGTGCCTGCAGGCAGATGCTACCTGGGGTGGGGGGGGCACAGCCGTTGCGGAGGGAAGCACCAGCTTTCCCACCCCCTGGGACCCCCCCTTCTGCAGCTCACTGGACTGCTCGGCCAGCCGGCAGCTCACCCTCCCCTCCCCGCCGCTTCAATTTAGGGAGAATTAAACCCCTGTGTCATCTACAAATGCCCTAGGATACTCAGAAAAAATCATGTTGTCCCATGACACCCACTACCAATGGACTCTGCAGTGATATAAGCAGTGCACTCACATGACTGCTTTTACTTGTGGCATTTTACAGGGTGGCTTTGGTCCTTCAGGTTTTGTTTCTTGTCATGGTTGGTGAGGGGCAAGTAGCAATCTGGGGAATTCCTTTGGTTAACAATTACCTGCAAGCACAGAGGCTTGGACACAATGGGCCAGGAGACCTTGCCAGTTCTATGTTCTTATGAAGAACTTGCTTCCATCATTGTGGGTGTAGCTAACACTGCCTTACAGGCACTGCAGAGACCTGTACCCATCACTGAGCCTTTTATTGACAAGGACTGGAACGTCAGGAAGATCCAAGCATTCATACAAATAAAAACAATACTGATTTGAAAACAGAATTTGCAGAACATTTTGATTTCTCCAAGCAAGACATGCGTTCCAAAAGCCATGTACTGAGAAGGCTTGGGTGGAGAGCTGCTTCTTCTCTTCCTCTGAAGTTTTCAAGGATGTGGGATCATGGAAGAGATGGTGCAGGAAGTACTTTTCCTGAACATTGGCCAAATCCCACTCGGTAACCATTCCCCTGGCAGTAACCTAGAATGGGGAGAGGACAAGCATCACAAGGTGGGCTTCAGGGCCCTACTAGAAAGAAAGATATGAATATGAATATGAAATGCAATGCAAAAGGTGGAGGGACTGAAGTGAATGGAACCACCCTGAAGTAGGGCTCCCTTCTCAGATATTCTTCATGGGCCCGCTACAAATCTAATTGGCCCAGAGCTATCCGTCTACTTCAGTCAGCTTTGCATCAAGCTGAAGACACTCCAGCCACATCGACTGAAGATGCTTGCTGTGCAATAGCTTGTTACTATTGTGCAGTAGCTTGTTAGTACTGTGCAGTAGCATCGCAGGGCATAAACCATGGTGTGATGCTACTGCATAGTAGTAACAAGATACTGCATAGTAGTAACGAGCTACTGCACAGTCAGGGTTATCAGGAAGTCCTGCAGAGATGCTACTGCACAGTAACACTGGTTACTGCACAGTCAGCATTTCATGAAGACACGGCCACTCTGCATAACTGAGGAGAGTAAGCTACAGTGCAATACTTAGGAGGAAACATGGCTCTCCCTTAAATGGGGAAAAGGAGGCAGGGAAGCTCTTATCTATTCAAGTTGCTGAGCACCAGTGTATCCCATTAGAGCTGCAGAAAAGAATCAGTTTCAATCCCAGATTCCTGAAGTGTATTTCCAGTAATGTAGAACACCTACTCCTCCCTTGGGGTAACACAGAAAATGAGCAGTTTAAATACCCAGGGACCTGATCTTGTTCATCCCCTGTGCTTGTTCATGAGCTTGCAACTAGTAGTTCCAAAGGTAGGATCAAGGCTAAAATCTCTAGTTTCATGTCTACATGTATGTGTTAGTGCAGCATTGGGTATAGCTCTGACACCTATATACATACAAATATGACTGGAGAACATGATGGCCTAGAATCAGGATGCAACATGTTGAATGGCAAACACATTCGCATTCTGTGTTTAATGAACAGCCCAGAAATTTGTCTGAACCAGAACTAGACCTGAGCCATAAAGCTTGACTTGAGCTCCAAACCTCTTAGGTTTAACATGCCCTGAATGTTGGGTCAGCCTATCAGGGAGACAGAGAAAGGAGGCAAACTAGTTAGCTGGGTTTGAATTTCCTGCTGAGTTTGTGGGCTTTCAGTTCTGGCTTATGGACTGGGCCCACTTCCGATTTAGATGTTGCCATATTGAATGACTGCACATTAAGTTGATTATTGCCCTCTTAGTCTTTAAATAGTGACTATGCAGCATAAATGACCAATATGTGGTAGAGAAAAATGTCTAGAAAAGTTCAATTAGCTTGAAAAAAACAAGCATAAATGTTAACACAGCACTATGCAAGTGCAGCGAGCAAGAGCACGGAGCAAGGAGCAGATGCAGGATTTATGTTTTTAAGCCTAAACATCATACATCTAAGTGACAAGTGAAATAGCTGGCTAGTCCAGCCCTGCAATTAATAAAGCAGTGCTGGACTCTTTTCAGCAGCATCAGGTTTGCACTTCAGATGTTGCCGCCTTCATGCTCAGAAAGGAGAAGGTTATAATGACAAACCCAAAGGACCAGAATCTCAATGTGTGTAATGAAAATAAAGAAACAGAAATAAATCAGCAGTGTTTCAGTAACGCCAGCTGAGGATCTGGCTCAAAGCATCCATTAATCCCCCATTAGATGAACAGACAGTCAATGTCTACTGAGTGCTGCCAAGGTTGCTGGCTGCTGATTCCACCTTTAACTGCAGAACACTTCACCCTCGGCTCTCTTGCATGACGTGGGATCTGGCGTTCTGATCCACGGTACTAAGTTAGTGTTTCCTCCCCGCTCCCAGACAACGTGGGTACCTCCACCCCCCCGTCAGTGATGCTGCATCCTTCTGGGTGCTGTTCCCACAGACAGCAATCCCGCAGCTGAGGTCACAGAAAAAACTGGAAGGACATTCAGCTGGAGGCACTCCACCCTGTGTGTTGCAGGCACGCCTGAAAAAGCTATTCTGAGAGGAGAAGATGGACAGAATTACTGGAGATCTTTGTGGATAACATGTGATGAAGGGAATGGCATCAGTAGTATAATGTATCCTTAAGAATAATTTATTGTAAGGTTTGATTTCATAACTATAGCATATATTCTTCCAAAATAATGGAAGGGCCATATGCGAACAAAAGCTCCAGAAGCTCCAGTGATTCATCTAACACGGGAGTTATTCATTAACAAATAGATGTAGTAGGTTTTTCCCCCATCATTTAGACCTTCTTTCTAGGAGTCCATCTTCATTGTATTGTTAGCTTTAGGTACACCGCAATGTTATTCCACCCCGACTCTTGCCATTCCTGTGGATCTTGCATGAGCTAAGTGGTGTTTTAAACTTGAACTAGCTGAGCAGCTGCAGAACTGGGCAGCAACTCAGGAGCTGTTGATGCTCACACCAGAAATGCAGTGGGGATACTGCTGCAGGCTGCAGCCCAAGTTCACTCACCGCATCAGCTGTTACTTCAATCACTTTGGGTATCTCAAGTGTTTCACGGTGTAGCTGTTCTCATTTGGTCTAAGGTGGCAGACCTCTCAAATGCACAGTGACAGTGGGGCAAAACACCTTTCCCTGATCTTGGGCTGTGCTGGGGGATGGAGAGTCCCCTAGTGTCACTTACTGTACAGATACACAGCATGATTCATATGGACTAATTTATCTAGGATTTTACTCCATAATAAGGAATAGGCATATGACAAGCTCACCTAAGGTGTCTGCCTGCAGCAGGAGCTATTACTTTGCTTGGCTCTTAGGTGGCAGGAAGGCAGTTTGCACGGAACAAACAACTACTCGGGGATGAAGCTGACTAGAGGAGTAGATGCACATAGTCTGTGTAGTAACTCTCCCTTATAGTAAAGAGACTGACACATTTTCCAAGAGAAAAACTGACTCTGGATTGCTGTGATTTATTGCATGGTGTTATGTGTCCACACCTACAGACAACTCCAGTGGCTCAACTAAGTTGTGATAGCCACCCTGGGCTCCTTTATGGGCCATCACCTCCCCTACCACGCTTGGAGGACAACCCTGTGACTGTCAATCGCAGTGCCACAGTACACTGAAGGAATTCTCCCTGGTTGTCTACAGGGATTTTGGATGTTAGACTCGCCGCATTTCACTTTAGCCCTTCCACACAGCAGGGGTGGGCTGGACTGGAGCTAAGGATTTCACTCACTGCATCTAAAGAAAAAGGTTCTGCAGCATGGAGTTCTTGTGGCT
The DNA here is from genome assembly GCF_052110815.1 of Crocodylus siamensis. Taxonomy (NCBI): domain Eukaryota; kingdom Metazoa; phylum Chordata; order Crocodylia; family Crocodylidae; genus Crocodylus; species Crocodylus siamensis. Next base: position 15,453,493 of record NC_143409.1, on the reverse strand, counting down.
CCTAGTGACAGTCTGCATATGTCCATATGCATATACACATGTACACCCCCCAAAGCACAGGGTGTTACTGTTGTACACAGGTGCTAAAATCATAGAGTTGTAAAAAAATAGGGTTGGGAAGGACCTCAGGAGGTCATATTGTCCAACCCTCTGCTCAAAGCAGGACCAGCCCCAACTAGATCATTCCAGCGAGAGCTTTGTCTAGCCAGGTTTTGAAAACCTCCATGGATGGAGAGTCCACAATCTCTCTGGGTAACCTGTTCCAGTGTTTGACTACCCTCTTAGTTAGAAATTTTTTCCTAACATCTAACCTAAACTTCCCCTGCTGCAACTTCAGACCATTGCTCCTTGATCTGTCATCTGCCACCAGTGAGAACAGTCCAGCTCCATCCTCTTTTGAAACCCCTGCAGGTAGTTGAAGGCTGCTATCAAATCCCCTCTCAGGCTTCTCTTCTCTAAACTATATAATCCCAGTTGCCTCAGCCTCTCCTTATAAGTCCCCAGCCCCTTAACCATTTTCATTGCCCTCTGCTGATGTCTACATCCTTTCTGTAGTGGGGGGCTCAAAACTGGACAAAGCGCTCCAGATGTGGCCTCACCAGTGCCAAGTAGAGAGTAAGAGTCACTCCCCTCGATCTGCTGGCAATGTTCTTACTAATGCAGCCCAGTATGCCCTTAGCCTTCTTGGCAACAAGTGCACACTGGTGGCTCATATTCAACATACTGTCCACCGTAACCCCCAGTTTTGACCAGGTCCTTTTCTGCAGAGCTGCAGCTTAGCCAGTTGGTCGCCCGTTGAGCTTGTGACAGAGATGGTGACTGCTGAACTAGACTACTGTACATATCTAGCCTGACTGGACTGTGGTAGATACTTCCCTCATTCCTCAATATTAGAAGCTCTTTTAAGACTTCAAAGAGCATCTTCAGTTCTTGACTTTTCCAAGGGGCCCTTTAGAAAGAAATAAGTGCTAAAGGTTTTCATTCCTCCTCAGTTCCACCCACAGTTACTAGCTCTAGTGACTCTGCATCGTGTCACAACTCCTGACACTATACTTCATCTATCTTGCAATTGTGCATATCAAAGTGGTGCACTCTCCCCTGATGTAGCAGAATCAGTGCTTGCAAGAACTCATAATGTACAGGGACAGATGGGGATAGGGAAACATTTGCCTCTCCCTGGGCACATCTACATGAGATGTTTACTTCAGAGCTGACTAAGTAGACCGTAAAGCCTCAGCATCTACATGTGTGGCTCTATTAGGCCACTGTAAACTAATTAATTCCTCTGTGTTAGTACTTGTAAACACAAGTACTATCCTATGGTGGCGTTCTTTAGTGCACAGCAACACGTGTGTAAATGCTGATGGGCCTGGCTAAGGCACAAGGGTGCTTCAGTATGGGGGTGGTCTGCTGGTTAGCCCTGCACTGGAGCATCCTCATGCCCCAGCCAGCCCCTGTGCAGCACGATGAGCCAGGTCGGAGCAGCTCCGGGCTGGCAGGCTGACCCCCTGCCAGCTGGGGCTGTTCGGACCTGGCTCAACATACAGCAGTCCTGTGCACACATTCAAGTGGTGTGCCCAGAAGCAATAAACTCTGGCGCAATATGCTCCATGCCTATAGCATGTGTAGATGTACCGCCTGAAGACCAAACAGTGAAAAACTTAGCATAGTAAAATGATCAAGTCTAAAACACAGTGCAAGGGAGACAGCTGGCCTTAGCTTAGTTGGACTGGAATGAGATGCAAATAGAAAGAATTAATGAGATGAATGTCACACTGACCAATTACTAGCCACATTTCTGCGAACTTGCTTAGAAAGAACATGCTGCCTCTGAATTTTGCATCTGGCCAAGTTTCTGATCAGGAAAAACTAATTTATTGTACTGACTGTCAGTGAAGTTAAGCGAGGTGCTCCCTGCCAAATACTGAGCACAATAATCCAGTAGGGCCTGCTGAGCACTCGCTGTTAAAACATTTACTCTGGGGGCTAGAAACCAATTCGACTTTCAACTAGCAGGGCTGGTCTGGGTAACATGAAAAAGGAAAGCTAACTGAGGGTTGGAAAATGCAGGGTTACCTTTGCTGAACTTCCCGAGGGGCTGTTCTGTTTGGCCCGCAAGTGTTCACCTTGGCTGCTTCTTTCAGTGCTACAGCATTGCAAGGGCATACGTAAACCCAGTTCTCTTCTGGGCCAGCTGAGCATGCATATCTCCTCCTCCAGATATGAACTGCAGCCTGATGGCCCAGGGGATAGGGGGAGGGAAAAGTCTGAGAATACTGATACCATAATGCTGGAGCAGCTAGCCCGCCCTGAAGTCCGTGCTGTTGTGGCTTCACTAATGCTGAGCTACTTCAGTAAACTACACACACTGCCTTCACCTCAGATTCCAGTATTGATGCACCCTGAGAATAAATTAGTCCTCTCCTTTGTCTCTCACACTGGTCTGGGTGCTCCCACTACCTACCGGCCCTACAACAGGAATCCTAAATATGAATAATATCCAAACTCCAGCCTGTTTACACATTGCTAATACACAACATCTTACTCAACCAAGCTGCTTTGAAGAGTTTCTATTAGTCTTTACCAGGCTTCATTGCCTGTTTTCTTTTCACTGCTGGCTGATCAGTTTAGTACCATTTTGTTATCCTCGCTGACAAATATAATTTAGCGCAGTCCTAAGGTGTTGCATAGTTAAATACCAGGCTCTGTGCTCCTAGCAGCCAGCCAGCACTACAAGCCCCAAGGAAAGAGTCAGGGAGCTATACACATCTCTTGAAATGGGCTGCAGTGCAGCTCAGCACATCAAACCTTGCCATGCTGGCTGCCTTGGGCAGCGCTTCTTAGGAACAACAGATTCCTCTTGGGTTTTCTCTCTGTGTGCCAGGTTTCTCTACAACAGCTCCAGGAGAAAAGGGGGAGGTGGAAAATTAAAGCAACAGGAGGAACCAATACATTATTGGTTGGGGGCTTGGTAAGACCCTGCCTTGGGACAGGATGTAATAATTGTGCTGCATTCAAATCTCGAGTGTGCTTAATGCTTTGGTTCTCCAAGAAGTCACTAAACAGGCACTGAATGGATGTTATCTCAGGAGTCCACTCATGTATGTTCCCTCTTCCCTTTCACGTACACCGTCAGCTGGGCCTTACAACTGCGTGGTAGGTCTTGCTCTATGATCACTGCAGAATCATGCACACTTTAAACCATGCAGGGCTAAATCATTAACTTCCCTGCATGCACACTTGTTCATCAATAATGTTATCTTTTTACTTTTTCATTTCACTGGGTTATAGGTAGGGACCTACGGAAGTTGCAGCAGAAGCGAGCTGTACAGCAGCCCCTTGAATCTTGCTTGTTTCCTTGCGCACGCCCTCCGCCCCTGATTGGCAGGGGGGCCCACTTGCCACTGATTGGCTGGGAGGCAAAAAACACGGTTTTAAATATGCCATGGTTTTTGCCTTCTGGCCAATCAGCAGCAAGTGGCAGGGCCGCCCGGGCCCCTCTGCCAATCAGGGGTGGGGTGGGGGCGCACAGTGAAATGAGCAAGATTAAAGGAGACACTGCGCACTGCACTTCTGCCGTGATTGTGGTAGGTCCTTACTTATAGGCACTGCTGATGCACAGTCTGTGAGTTAAGAGCCTGCAGGCCAGAGGCGTAGTGTGGGCCAGCCCATAGCCCAGATCAGTCCCCAAGCCAGATCCAGTAGGAGGTCAGCACATGGGGTCAGTCTGTGGGTGCGACTTCGCGTGCTGGCCTATCCCCTCGTACCAAATCCAGCTGCAGGGCGGCCCTGTGCACTGGCCAGGCCCTGTGCACAAGATTTATCCACTGCCACTGCTTCCCCACCACCACATTTTTGGAGCTGTAGGGAGCCCCACAGACTGGATGACCTGGCCTTGCGAGCTGAAGGTTGAGCACCACTTTTCAAGGCTAAATGGCCTGAGAGGCTAAGGACCACTGAGAGGCTAAAGGACCTGAACCTGTTCAGCCTCCACAAGAGAAGGTTGAGAGGGGATCTGGTGGCCATTTACAAACTCACCAGGGAGGACCAGCGGGAATTGGGGGAGGCTCTGTTCCCCGCGGCACCACCTGGGGTTACTAGGAATAATGGCCACAAATTGTTAGAGAGAAGGTTCAGGCTGGACATGAGGAGACATTACTTACAGGTAGGGCTGCCGGGCTCTGGAGTGGGCTCCCAGGTGACGTGGTACTTTTCTCCTACCTTGGGGGTCTTCAAGAGGAGGCTGGACAGACACGATCCCAGCACCCACCCGTTCCTACCCGGGGCAGGGGGTTGGACCTGATGACCTGTTTAGGTCCCTTCCGACCCTAAGCACTACGATACTATGATCTAAAGAGGTAAATTCTTATTAAGCATAAAGCGTAGTCTGGGTCACATCCAGATAGCCATTCTTAGGAAGAGCTGTTCTTTAGTCCATGATCAGTCGGTGGTGCCACTAGCAGAGTAAGCTGGAATTCATCAATATAATCAAGGCGATCAGGATCTGGCCTACAGCCCAGCTGCTAGAGCAGGGTGCTGTTAGCCAGAATTTGTAGATTCGGTTCACAAATTACCCACAGATGTATTATGTGACCTTTCACAAAGAATCTTCCCTCCTTTGATTCAGTTTTCCAGGGGGTGAAATGGGGTTAAAAGCTATGTTAAAATAGTGTTATGAGAGGCTTGGTCATGAATACCATTTTTGCAGAGTGTCACACAAAAGACCCTACAGTGCCACACTGTGGCACCATCAACCAGGTTTGCAGAGCTGTCCGGGGAATTATTTTATTTTCTTTGAAAATTTATGATGAAAATATTGTAATTGATACTGTTTGCCATTTTGGGATTGTTTTCTTTAAAAAAAAATCCGAACAGGCAAACATTTCTCAGTTTTTCAGTGAAAATTTTGACACAAAACAACTTTTTCATAAAAAATGTCCATTTTTTTCAACTCTTTTCACCCAGCACAACATTAGGAGGAACAAATAATGCCCACCTCCCTTCTCAGTGAACTGTTACCATGTTTCATTAAAACCCAATAGTTACACAAAAACTTCCATCCACAGACCAAAGCATTTCATAAACCCCAGTGCAGAAAGTCTTAGGATCCCTGCAAGAGAAGTACCACCTACAATGAACACTTGACAAAACTGAAGATGAACCAAGATACTGAAGATGAGATACTCCAGTTCTGAAAATCAGGCCACTGATTGAATGCTCAAGCATTAAAATTTTAATTTTTTGATCCAGCTGACTAGCCCAAAGGTAGTTGAATCTGTGCCAATAAAGAATAATGCTCATTTACTCATGACTGGTTTATATCAGCTATATACTGAGATGGAAGAAATGGAAGGCTGCTCTTCTTTGCTCCAGCTTTGCCTTGCAGACGACAATGGCCCGGGTGGGGAATTACCAGCCTGGCCTCCTGGCTCAGCTTTGGGCCTGCAGAAAGTTGACCTAAAGGAACTGCCAGGTGTTAATAGGTGTCTGCCTATTAACACCTGGCAGAGTGTGGCAGTAGAGCAGCCACAAGAGTGATTTCAAAATCAAGAGACAGTTGTGAAATGTGACTGCTACAGGATTTGCACTTCGTTTACACTAATGGGATCATTAACTTGACCTAACTACACCAATCCATGTGCAAAGAAATCTCCCCAGTGTCCCAGTTTATTCCACAGCTGCTCTGTAGCCACAGATTTGCTTTGCTATTTATAAAACCAGCCTATAAACTAGTGAATATATGGCTACGCTTCTTGTCCATCGCTGTATGTAAATCCTCATTGCCTTTTTGTCAATCAAGCTGTCACCATTACCCCTCTGGATATCTCAGCTCATTTATTTCAGCTGTCATCGGTTTCAGTAACATATTTGCAGTTCCCTGTTCTTGGTTCAGGGGATCTATTACAGAGCCAGCCCTTGTGATGTCAGAGCTGTTAATCTTGCTGATGCCTTCAAAGGGACTAATGGGCTGGTTTGATGTGCATGCACTGCTGTGTGCACTGTTTTGTCACCTCATTTATTTCATCACTCTCTCTGAGATGTTTGCATCCCTTCAGACTCCAGCCTTGCTCTGCTGGGCTGTTGCTTTAGCAGATTTCATTTTCTTGTGCTTATACCACAACTGCAGAGTTGCAACTGGCTAAAATGCCCTAGTCTTTTCTCTGTGTTGGAAGTAGCCTTTCCCCTATTAATGTTATTACAAATTTTCCAACCCCAAGCACCCAGGGTGAGATTCCAGACTTCTTGGGGTAGGACACATCTACACAGCAAGTTCAAGGTGGGATTGAAGCATAATCTAGTTAGCATGGATAAGAACAGAAGTGAAGACGTAGCAGAACAGGCTTTCACAGCATCTGATGAAGTGAGCCTCAGATACTATGATACATGGTATGATATATGACTTATATATAAAACTCTGTGTGTGTATGTGTACACACACACACACACACACACACACACACACTTATATATAAAACAAAACACCTAAATCCATATAGAGACACCTAAATCCCTAAGGCACCTTTGAAACTTCCAGTCCCTGTGTCACTGATAGAAGAGATAGTTCCTTTACTTCCCATAATAGCTTTTATACTGCCTAAAAGAATAACATGAGCACCTATCTCTATGGATAAGGGATAAAAAAAAAAAGAGTAACAAATACTATATTATATTCAGCTAAATAAAAAACGTATGAAAATAAACTCCTGATCCACAATCTATTTTTGTGTATTACAAACTACTCACAGACACGCACACACAGAGCACATGTGTGTGTGATATACACATGTCCTCAAAAGCGATGTTGGGGAAGCCCATTGACAGGTGCTGTGTGAAACTGTAAGATAGACACCTAAGATAGAATTTGCTACTGGGGTTGGGAGCAGGGAGGCCTCTGTCAGAAGTTGGGGTCATACTGTGGTCCCCAGCAGCCAGGAAAGGGGATGCCAGGTATTCATTCAGATGGAATTAATACAATGCTTAACTTTTAGTGTCCAAGAAACAAGATCAAAACAGCAGATGGAGCAGCCCAGAAAGCTTAGAAGCAGTCCCCTGCACACACCTTCCAGGCAAGAGCTGGTCAAATATTCTGAAAACTTCTTGCAGGCAAGGTTCTTTGGGGAGATATCACATTTTTGGGTAGATGTGATATTTTATTAGACCAACTGAGTTGTTGGAAATAAGCACTGAGCAAGCTTTCGGGTGCAGTCACCCAAACTTTTTTGGCCTAACAAATAATTGTATTGGTCTAATAAAAGATATCACATCTACCCAAAGAACCTTGCCTGCCTATGTCCTTAGACCAACACGGCTACCACGAAAAACTCTGAAAACTTCTTGGTATTTTTGGGATGAACTTTCTGTCTATTTCTAGTCAAGGATTGGAATATGCTACTTAAAGAAATGGCGGAATCTCCATTCCTGGATATTTTCGAGAGTAAGTTGGACAGACACTTGGCCTGGATGGTCTCTGAGCAGGAGACTGGACTAGATGACCTTATGAGATCCCTTCCAGCCCTATTTTCCAATGATTATTTGCAAAACAATTGCTTGTGATTTGTTCCAGCTTTGCTCAATGGGCAGCCTAAAGCAAGAGCTATAACAGTGCAGTGTCTTTTACTAGTCCCAAGAAATTCTAGCCCACAACAACAAAATAATGCACACAGCCTTCTCACTATTTGGTCCGCAGGCACAGTGAGGAAATTAACTTTTTTCTCACTGGACCAAGGGAAGGGATAACAAACACATTCATAGAGCATATACAATTGTGTGTCTGCCTGCCTTCAACTCTCCGGAAAGAGGCAGACCTGGTTGGTACTCAGGGGCAGCTTGACTCTTAATAGACATACTGCATATACAATATGACTACGCATGCAATATGACTATATGCCACTAGGCCAGTCTACATGGTACCAAGTATACAGACCGAGTCATTTCATTGTTACCTGTCATGACGACTTCATCTCCATCCTGCAGAAACTGACGAGAATGCCCATTGCCAAGGTCAATTTCTTTTGTGCCGTTCCACGACAGCTCCAGCATGGAGCCAAAGCTCTCCGGATCCTTTAAAACAGAAGTTAATAACCAGACCTGTAAAGCTAGAGAACACTGTTACACCCTGTTATGGGGAACAGGCATGCCAATATGGTTTCCGATTCTATACGATAGAACCACGCCAGGGATGGCCATCGATGCAGTTCACTGAGGAGCTAGCTTTCCTGAATCTCTTTATATGTTTTTAACTTGCTGGAGGCCACAGTGGCTTAGAGTAGGGGCGTCAAATTCATTTGGTCTCATGGGCCAGATCCAGACCCATCTCTGGTGGCAGAGTGCGCTGTAGTGACATTAACCCCCACGGCTGCCTGAGTTGCTGTGTAGGCCCTGGCAGCCACAGAAATTTAAATTGCTGTTGGGTGCTCCAGTGGCACTGAAACAAGTACCCAGTGGGGATCTCTACCCGGATTTTGACAGCGAGGCAAGCAACAGCACAGCTGTAATGAGTCCCCAACCAAAATCTCATACTTGGGATTTCAACTGCAGGGCAAGCAAAGTTGATGTTAATGGACACTGCTGTGTTGGCTGCCACTGCTGCTTACATCCCAACTCCTTCAGGAGCCCCAGGGGCAGATGACATGGCTCTGTAAGCTGGATGCATGACATCCCTGGCTTAGAGCACCCTTCTGTCCATGCCTCTAGTTTTAGCAGTAGGCTTTTAAAAAACTGGGCCCCATGTTAGGAAGAATGAAGAGAGATTTGGGTCCCTCTTTCTGTAGCTTTAGTATTTTAACATCCGTGCATGTCAGATTGCATTCATATTTCACTATGCAGGTGAATGTTCTGAGTTACTAAATGCTTCAAAGATTTTAATGTTAATCTGTGGACTGATTCAGTGGAGAGAAGAACTATTTGTTTAAATGCACCAGCAGGATGGTATGTATATAATGGGTTTTGTTCCATTGGCTCATTAATGGAGCTAACCTGATGACAATTCACTTGTGCCAGATATTCAGGTCAATGGATTGTCTCTTATTGACCAATGGATAAGAGGCCAGAGCACAGACTCCTAAACTAGCCTTATTCCATTTCAGTCGAAGGAAAGACCACCTCACAGCTCCATCTAGCAATTGAAGAATGTCCAGTCATTGGCTAGAAAGGAGAGAAGTCAGTGAATCCCCAACAAATACTGTGGAGAAAAATGTTTTTTGCACTTTTCTAAGTCCTGTGTAACACCAGTGTACTCTAAATAGAAATAATGAATTATAAAACTAGCCTCTTGCAGAGTTAAGAGAACTTGGAAGAGTTTATACTTCGAATAACAATAATACTTAGTTCTTATATAGCAGTAGCTGTATGTGAGGGATGAAGTGGTGACTTTAGGGAATCCTTGGTAATATGGTCCATTAAAATTGGAGGGGACTGGACTTTACAGAACAAGAGATCCATTCCAATCTTATGCCCCAGATTTCATCGTAGACCCCAGTTTGATTTGTTTTGTTTTACAATGAGGGTAGTAACTGGGTTGGTACAGTCAGAAAGACTGTGCGGATACTTGGGCTATAACAAACACAACAGTGTTCCTATCAGGATTGTGTTTTATGAATTGAGATAGGTTTAAAAAAGTAAAATTGCTTGAAACAGATTGAGGAAGAATTGCAAAGGCATCCACAGTAGAACAAACAGAAAATGAATGGAGGTCCCTCACCATGCCTGACCAGTCTCTGATTCCTGACTGATTAGTTATTACTGATGATCACTACTTAAATGCTTACAGGACCACTGATTGTCCCAGATGCCAGGAGGTCTCCAGGTTTAAGGTTGCATCCATTGCGGGTGTGATGAGCCAGCTGCTGTTTCATGGTCCAGTACATGTGCTGGAAAAGAGGATAATGAAGGCTCAAGTTGTGAAGGACAAATATGTTTCAGATATGATTATCCTATATAGAATTCATTTCAGTCTCTCTGGATCATACTGCTACTGATTAGCCCCCAAGAAAAACATCCTTATCTAATCAGGAGCTTCCAGCCACCTCAGTGTAATGTTTGCAATGACTTAAAATTGATCTTGGGGCTCATTCCTTGGTTTCCAAATATGTAGCCTGAAATCATATAATTTATTCCCGAAAAGGCAAGGAGCAGCAATTATAACTCTGCATTCATGATATTTGGCATATGTTACTGTGTCCGTGAGGCTGCCTTTACTAATATTGGGGGTTCACTTCTTCCCCTGCTCTCTTCCCTCCTATGTTCTGTGCACATTGGTGAAACTTAAGGATTAAGCCTAATATTGCCAAGAAAGGTTAAAGCACTGGCTACAAAGAATATTTCAACAGGGGTTTTTTTTCCGAACAACTGTTTAAATATATTGGCCTATGCTCCGTTAATTAAAACCAGAGTGGACCTAAAATGCATTACGAATCCCTGCAGCTAGAGTGTAAGCATTTTATTTTATGGTATCTTCCCTTGGCCTCTAGAAGAATATCTGTTGTTCTGCTGTCAGATGGGGAACGAGATGCACAATGCAATCACCTCAGTGTCAAAGCAGCAATTCTGGATGTCGACTCCTAAATGCTGCAAATGGGGTGTTTTCATTGCACGGGGTGTCATACTCCCTGCTTTCCTGGTCACTCCCTCTCACCAACTCCAGCAGATCTGCTATGGCACACAGAGCATTTTCTTGTGTGCTAAACCCTAGTTGCAAGAAGAGCTGCCCTCTGTTCAGATCAGAAGTGCTTAGGTGTTTATGAGGGTATGTCTGAGCAGTACAAAGCAGAGCCAGGCTGAGATATACACCTGCTCTTCATGCTCTTCCTCCCAACCAGTATTCATGCAGTGCCACGTGCATGCCGATGAGGAGAGAAATCATTAGCTTTCCTTAGCCCAGCTGGCCAAACCTGCAGCTAGTTAAACTCAAGCATATTGCCTCTGAAGCCAGGGCCTGAGTTGCCAACATCAGTCAAACAGATGCAACTAAGCCAAAACTTTACCTTAAAGTTTGATTTGCATATAGTACTTGGCTTGCTCATTCCTTCTCCTATGGGGGAAAAAAAAAAAGCAATCAATGAAAGAAGAGACTTCTTTGCATCAGGTGAAGACGCTGGCTGGATTTTCATTTTATGGATAGACAGAGCTCCCTTTATACATCCAGCCTCAATGGAAAGCAACCACTGAGGCTGTATCTATACCTGAGGCTCTACGTACTTCATCCTGTGATGCTGGCCAGGGTAACGGCCAAGGTAAACAACTGAGTGAAAAGTGGGTTTCTACCCTCGCTCTGTGGCAGGACTCCTGGGTGTCCAACTCATTTGGCCTTTCTGAGCTTCTGTTTCCTGGGCTGTATTGCTCATCCACCTTACAGAGGTGCTGTGAAGCTGTAGAAAGGGAAAGGACCAGACCTCTTCCATCTAAACATAGAGGGATTATGCACCCCTTCTTTGGGGCACTCCAAAATTTCTCAAAGCTTCCTTAACTCTGGAAAAATTATGGGTCTTTAAAAAAAATTAAACTAACCTGGTCATTTCACCTTTACCAAAGTTGAGGAAAGGGTGGGGGGAGGGGGTTGAAATGCTACAGAATGGAAAATACGAACACACACATACATTTACTCTTCTCATTGCCCTGACTGGCCAAAAGTAAAAAAAAAAAAACCTTCAGAATTTGAATATTTTCTAAAAAAAAGTCACAAAATCCATTACATTTCACACTGCAGGAAACAGGGAGAACTTCAACATTTCCTGATATATTTTACTGCATAGCAAACTCTGATTCCTATTACTGTTTCCCTTGTCTTCCCCCCCACCATTTTTTCCTATTATTAATTATCCCCTATATTCAGTGGGTTGCAAAGTCTTTCGCGCTGGGACTATTTTGGTGCAGTTTGCACAGCACCCTGAGCCCGATGGCCTTCTAGATGCTAACAACACAAAAATAATACGTCCCCATCCTTCAGGTTGTAAGCTGATCAAGGCATTAGGGTGGGACTGTTCCCTCCTAGAACAGCACTGTACTGCTGATGGAGGACATAAGAAACGTTTTGTCTTCCTTTGACATGATATTAGGCAGTGATGAATGCAGGATCCTGGAACTGACAGGACAATTGTCTGAAATAGGTGGTGGATTCAATATCCCTTACCTTGGCAAAGCTCCCTCAGTTATCTAGCATTACTGTACCTTTAATGGCAACAAAGAGATTTATGTCAAATGTATAGGGCTCTTCATCACAGAGGTAAGGTAGCGGCTTGAGATCCTGGAAGAATGCAATGTACATTACTGTCTAAAGGCCAAATGGAAAGAAAATGCCAACATATTCCCCGGGACATTTGGAAACAAATCTAATCACACAGCTCTGCTCCCCTTCCTCAAGGCACATTTATTTTCCCATTGGCCTTGTCACGGTCAGTAATATCTAAGTAACTGCTTCACGTGCACATTTAAGTCATTTACATTGTATTTATTTAAATACACTGCCTTGCATCTTTGGCCTCAAAACCCTATACTTAAAATAGCTATTAATCCTAAAACTCACAGTTTTCCTGTGTCTTTGCCCTGACATACTGTATTCACCCAGAACTTGCAAAGGACTTGCATTTCAGACCCAAGCTGTTTAGTTCACACCCACAGAAAACAGTGGCTTTGAAGATCCCATCACTGTTTTACTAGCTTATTGCATTTTAATTAAATAGCTACATAATCGAGACATCTGGCCACGTCTTAATCTTAATCAGAACATTTTGGCTTCAGGCCACCATCTCGACCCTTTACCGCATATACATACAGTGTCACCACACGCCAAAGAGAAGATAGCACACACTGAGGGCCCCTCTAGATGTTTAGGTACAGGCATGATAGGCGATACATGATCCACAAAATCATGCCTCCTGCCATGCCATGCGTGTATGGCAGGAGGAGTAATTATGGGATCTAACATTCGACCCTGTCCCGCCTTTACCTGAACGTTACCCAAACTGCTGCAGCTGCAAGTCCCGCAGCTGACAGGACTCTCAGCCACAGCAACACACGGGATGCTGATGCTGCTGAGAGTCCTGCCAGCTGTGGGACTCCCAGCCATGCAGCACATAGTGCACCCCTCTGGTTGGGAGCCCTGTCAGCTGCTATGCTCCCGGTCAGAGGCATACCTCGCTACACGGTCCAGGGAGGTGATCCTCCCCCTCTACGCGGCACTGGTCAGGCCGCAGCTGGAGTACTGCGTCCAGTTCTGGGCGCCACACTTCAAGAGGGACGTGGACGATATGGAAAGAGTTCAGAGGAGGGCCACTCGTATGATCAGGGGTCAGCAGGGCAGGCCTTATGAGGAGAGGCTACGGGACCTGAACCTGTTTAGCCTCCACAAGAGAAGGTTAAGGGGGGACCTTGTGGCCTGCTACAAACTGGTCAGGGGGGATCAGCAGGTATTGGGGGAGTCCCTGTTCCCCCGTGCGCTGCCAGGAGTGACCAGGGATAACGGTCACAAGCTGGTGGAGGGTAGGTTTAGATTAGATATTAGGAGGCGCTACTTCACAGTCAGGGCGGCTAGGGCCTGGAACCAGCTTCCAGGGGAAGTGGTGCAGGCTCCTAGCCTGGGGATTTTTAAAAGGAATTTAGATGAGCACCTTGCCGGGGTCATCTGACCCCGGTGCTCTTTCCTGCTAAGGCAGGGGGTCGGACTAGATGATCTACCTAGGTCCCTTCCGACTCTAGCTACTATGAAACTATGAAACTATGAAACATGTGCAAATTAAAGCTGGATAGAAACTAGTGATAAAGTTATTACGCATTTTTCAGTTCTCACTTTGTAGTGGAATGGACCTTTTTATGGTGTGATAGTTACTTTGCACATGTAGCTGATTTAAATCAGTTGCACAATTAACTACTTAATTGCATAATACATGTAATGTGTAGAGGGGACCTGAGAGGTGCTTTTCTTGCTTTAATCAAGTCTACAGATGGTTTGCAAAGCAATGCAGCTATATATGCAGCAGGTCTGAAATCTTGGTCCCACTGAAACCACTGGGCACTTTACCACTGAATGCAAAGGGGCCAAGATTTCTTCCCAGCGCCCACCTCCTGGAGGCAGGATAAAACTTTTAAGTCAGCTGAGTGTCACTTGACAATCCAGTACAACCAAGTGTTTCTACTGTCAGGGGCTAGTGATTTGTATCCTATTTCCCACCACTCTTCTTCCAAATTGTTGCCATCAGCAATGTCTGTTTGTTACTAACCTGGGTAGGATTTGGCAACACAAATGGCATGAGAGCTTCCATAGTAACGACCCAGGGAGATATAGTCGTGCCAAAGCTCTTGCCTAGAAATGGACCCAATGGAACATATTCCCACTTCTGAATGTCACGAGCTACAGGAAAGTAAAAGCAAAGCAACAGCATTAAACATTTCATGTGTCCTTAACGCAAGTGAGAGTAAGCCAGAAGGACACCTCTGCACACTAAAGAGCACCATCCACAGAGCAAGCACAGTGCAGAAGTGACTTACCGCAGACCCAGCCAATAGGCCTGTGGAAAGTGGTTAGTATTTCCTTCAGATCTGGATGCGGCCAGTTTGGGGGACAGTGATCCAAGCCGCTGAGTTCGGGGGTTTTTTGGGGTGTGTTTTTTTCTTAAAGGGCCAGAGCTGGGGCAGGCGGGGCAGCCATGCAGGGGCTGGGAGAGCGGCTGGGGATGGGGGGCTTGTGGCAGAGCCCCCTCCCGCAGTGTGGAGCAGTGAGGGGGCAGCAGGGATCACCCCCTTGCCGGGCAGCAGCCAATGAGTGGGGGCTTTTTTTTAAAGGGCTGGGAGCTGGAGCCGGGCGGGGCAGCCGTCGGGGGGGGGGAGGGGGCTGGGAGAGCAGGTGGGGGTTGGGGCGAGCAGGCAGGGGATGGGGCCTGGCAGGGTCCCATCCCTGCTCCTCCAGCCTCCCCCACCACACACCCCCTACTTACCAGCTTGGAGTCCAGGCCCAGGTCCCTGCTGCAGTGGGTGGGGACTGCCCGAATCAAAGCTCTCCGAGTCTTTGCCAAATCCATTTGGAGAGCTTTGAATCAACTCGGACCTTTTAATTGGTCCCCTGATTAGATTCAGATTCGGAGATTCGGCCACCAAATTGGGCCAAATCTCCTCCGAACCCAGTCAGCACCCGAAGCTTTGTACAGCTGTATTGGCCAATATATCTCAGCACTCCCCTGAGGGCATAATGACCTGTGCGGGTAGTTTAAATCCTCTGGATAGGTCCAGATTAGGAAGGGATAGGAGGGGCCAAGGTTAAATCAGAGTGAGTTAGTTAACTTCAACCTCACCATTACTTTTTCCCTAGTGCAGACACTAGTTTGCACCTCCTATCTAGGGTTAACACTGAGTAGTTACATGGAGATAAAAGGTATTATCCTGAATCTAGACTAGTGCAATTGCTAACTCAGTTTCACCATCTAGACATACCCACTCCTGATACTGCCAGCTACGGTGGCTTATGGCATGTCCCTGTCCAGCAAAAAACATATATCAACGGTAATACATTTCACAGAAGCAACTTGTAACCCTAGTGACCTGAACTGGATCTGAACAGTGCTCCTGTATTGCAGACTCCTTCCCATTCCTACTCGTCAAAGACAATTAGGGTCCTGAATAACCATATTTCCCTTATTTAAAACAAATACAATATCTGTGAATAGTCTCAAAAGCGTACAACAACGAAACACATTTCCACAGAGAACAATGCTGATTACCACTCCAGTCATTCATAAGGACCACTCCAAAAATGTGGTCGTCAGCCGTGGCAATTGGAATAGGCTCCCCCAGCTTGTTCCCTGGGCCTACGAAGAATGCCTGAAATTGAAACGAAACATTTCAACCAAGTGGAGTTTTGACAATAAAGACTTTACTAAGAAGACACATGCCCACCCAGTGCAAGAAGCCACATGGAGGATGAGTGCAGGCAAGACATGTAGGGTCAGGTGCAATGTTGTTTGTTTTCCTTCCTAAATTTAATGGACATTTCTGAATGAAATTAGCACGAAGACTACGGTTCTCCTCCCTAGCCCCGAGTGGATGGGGCTGAACCACATGCATAGTAGTTAAGCTGATAAGAATCAGTCACTGATTTAGGAACAACGCACCGAGAAGCAGAGGATTCCAGTTAACTCCGAGGACACACGTATTTTCCAAGTAAGCGACAAACTTTTTTCTGGCTCCTGTCACAATGGGCAAGGTAATTTTTAAGTAACCAACCAGGGGATCCTGACAATGGGACACCTAACTTGGCTGGAGCCAGTCAGAGCTAAGAAGAAAGAAAGAAAAGCAATGAAGTAAGCTAGACCATGAGGTGGGGATGTGCTGTCCCTTTTTCCAACTTCCAGATCTTCTGCGCACTCGTGACAGCCGCCTGCCAGAGATCTCAAACACGGGCTCTGCTAAGTGTGGATATGGTTCTTTTAAAAAAAAATTGCTTCCCATTAGCTTAAGCCTGCTTCTGATGAAGCCAAAGGTAAAACTCCCACTGCAAAGAAATTAAGCCAGTACTCAGCATTTATACAACAGTTTTATGCCTCTGATGTGCTGTGCCTGCAGTATTAAAATTGTTAGTTCACTTTCAGTAAATGTTTTCTTATTGATTTCATGTTCCCAGTATTTTTTGGCTGAGTAACCAGCATAATCATTCAGACTACTAATACAGAGTACATACTGCTAATACTATTACAGAGAAAGAGCTACCCAAATACCCTGCAGTCCCCTGCCACAGTACAAAAAGAAACCCCCCCGCCCCGTGATCGCACACACCCGGTACTCACCTACTACCCCACACTTGGGCTCATTAGAGGAATCATCAGACAGTTACAGCCTCTACTCAGCAAAAATCAAACCTTAAGAAAAATATCCCCCGCCTCTGCTCCTGCCTTTTAAACAACCCCTTAGCTTTGCCTAACTGATCATCAGAAGCAAATTCTTGCTCAACAGACACCAAACGCAACACAGCCTTATCTTAACAACAGATGCTTAATCTGTAATAAATCACCACTGGTACAAACTATCAATGGCCCCCCCTCCACAATAAAAGATCTAATAAAAAATATAATCTCTACTTTGAGTCCTGATTGCCTTTTCCTCTAGGCCAATATGGCTACAACCTGGATACCCCCTCCACAATGAGCCCATCAGAATCCATCCCACATATGCCTTTCCCAAAATGTGATATAGTTGATCTAATGCCCCAAATGACCTCATGATAGTTATATGGGTGAAACTAAACAGCAACTATGCACCAGAATGAACTCTCACAGAAAAATATGGAAGGGACAAACGCACACAAATAGCAATAGAGCGTTTTTCACAGAACAACCACTCCTTTTCTGATCTCACGATCCTCGTGCTCAAGAGAAATCTACAAAACACCTTTAAAAGGCAAATTTGGGAACAAAAATTCGTCAGTTGGCTGCATACCTGGAACCAAAGACTGAACGCTGATATTGATTTCATAGCACATTGTAATCTACTTGATTCCTGAAATCCCTGTAATCTACCTGATTCCTGAAACTCTTCCTTCACACTGCAGATGATAATGACCCTCCTTGCTTTTTGACAGGTCTTGATTTTGCAGTAATCAAATCTTTTCTTCATTTAATTGTTTGCCTGCTACCCCTGGGATTTTCTTGTCTGTCTGATTTCACAGCTCTACCCACTGCCCTTAACCACTGCTGTGTATGCTTCCCTCAGATTGGATGAAGAACATCTTGCATTTGAAAGTTTGCCTAACTTTATCCCATCCATGCAGTTGGTCCAATACAAGATATCACCCCAAAAAATCCTAGCCTCTTGTATACTTACTGGACCGTCACAGCCACAACATCATTCCAACATCACCAATAGTATAGAAATACTGCAGTATAGACATAATGTGCTCACTTGTACACCCTATTGCAAAGCATCTGCTTCTTCTAAAACAGTGCTTCTCTACCTTTTTAGACTCAAGGAAAGCTGCCTTAGATTTGAGGTACCCCTTGAAAAACACTAGCTCTTAGTTTTCGCTTGTTCTTTGACTAAGGAGAATGCACAGCCAGCCAGGTCGCACTGTCACAGCATCATCCTTGGTGTCTATTAAAGGATTCAGGCTGCAGCATCATGGTGAGTAAACATGGGGTGGTTGTATCTGGGAACACGAGCCTTTCCAAAGCTTTGTCCTTTGCATGTGTACTTTTTGGTTAAAAACACCAGAAGAGGGCTGCCCATAAGGTTAAGGATGGCAGCAAATGCAATCCTGCCTCTCCTCGACCCTGCAGACATACAAACAATTCCAGTTCATTCCCAGAACTCTGATTGAACTCTTATTTAAACTACGGCTGCCACAGTGCAGAGCAGAAGCTGGTGCATTAACAATGTGATCAAGTCTTCTTGGACAGAGGGGGGCTGTTCCTGTACCAGAGCCTGATGCAATGCACTCTGAGGCCTGCTCAGCCTCCAACATTTCTGCTTACGTGCTATTGTGTTATCAGCTCCAGCTGTGGGAAAAGCCTTAGGCTGAGAGAAAATGAAGCTCTGGATGTACTTTGGACAAAAGTCTTAATAAAATCCTCCTCACAGCCAGACCCAATACAATGGCCCCTATTTTACAAACCCATTGCACCAGAATGACCTTAGTCTACTGCAGCTCCCAGCTGTCACTCAGAACATTTTCTGTAAAGCCTTCTGAGTTACAGCAGTACCCCAGACCAAACAGAAGTTCACCGTTTGTTCCAGGAAGGAGGAAAATCAAGCCGTGGGCTGGGAGCCTGCAGCCAGGTTCCCGTAGCAATGGCCACCTCGGCTAGTGCCAGTGCTCCCTGTTTTCAAAATGGGAGGGGGAAAGGCAGTGGAGGGAGCTCATTCTTGGGGCTCCCCAGCTGGTGCTGAAGGGTGGGGTGAGTGAACTGAAGCCCCCCATATACTCCAACACACCCGTCCCACCACCCGGGGGGCTGAAAAATAACCCCCAGACCGAACACCCCCTGTTCCCTTTCCCCCCTCCCAGTCTGAAAATGGCAACAGGCTGGGAGCTCTGCAGACACAAGTTACAGAAGCATCTTCATCTGATACCTCATGCAATGAGGAGTCAGTTTTTTACTCGATTGGCCATTTTTGAAGCTGTCTGAAGCTATGCACTTGTGTTTGGTCATGGCTATAGATTGCTTTCTGTGGCCAGATCAGGCAAAAATTGTCATTTCTGTCTGCACCCTAAAAGCTAGAATTGCTTTCTTTCTCCTGTAACCCTTAGGCAGGGAAGATCTCCCCTTTGGAATAAACTCTAGAGCAGGTGATATACTGATTTGAAGGAGGCATCTTGGGAATAGTACAGACGAGCAATGCCCAACCCCCGACCTGCAGACCAGATGTGGCCTGCAGGCTTCCCCGATGGGTCTGGAATGTGGTAGTGGGGGAGCAGCGACAACATTCATTGCCACTCCCCTGCTGCCAAATCTGCAAGCCAGATGATGTGGCCGACCACGCTAGACTGCACTGGCATGCAGCCAGATCCAGGCATGTGGAGTCAGACCAGTGTGTGGGGGCCACTCCATGGCTGGATCATACTTCTGCAAGTAAATCAAGGCCACAGACCAGACCTGTGCCACTCATCTGGCCTGCTCAGCTGGATAGATTGAGCACAGATTGTATCCATGTTGCTCTGATAGCTGTTAAGACAGTGGTTCTCAAAACGTTTAGATTCAAGGCATCCTTCCTTAGACTCAAGGCACCCCTTGTCAAACACTAGAGCTCTTCACTTAGTTTTTGACTGCAGAAAATTAATAGAGTACTTTTCTTATTGCAAAGAATTCAAACAGACTGAACCAGGTCAGAGTTTTTGACACTATGGATTTCCATTTGAAATCTCTGGGTTTATCTTGTGACTCACCTTTGCACAACTTACAGTGCTAATATTGTGTGGCAGCCCAGAGCACCCTTGAAACAATTTCAAGGCATGGGCCCCTCATTGAGAATCACTCTCCTAAAACAAGCTGAGTGTTTGTTCTCTATTAAAGGAAGGTGAGGGGAGGGAATGAGTACTAAAATAAAATAAATGCATCCTACCATTTCTAACTCAAGGTCCAAACGTTTGCAAGCATCAAACACTGGAGGTTTAGCTGTGGTTCAGACAAAGAAAAGCACATTAGGAAGGAAAAAGCAAAGCGACAAAGGTAGACAAGGCCACAATATATACTGGAATATGGGTGCTGTTCCTGGAGAAGAAAAGCACACTTCAAGGGACTCACCATCATCTGGGCGTGTCTGTCCTAGTGGTCTGTGGATTGGTGTCCCAGACACAACAACCGAAGAAGCTCGCCCATGGTAGCCAACAGGTAAATGCAACCTTGTTAAAGAGACATGTTGGTTGTGTGATAAGTGCTGTATTATCACCCCCAGAAGAGCAATGCTCTATGAAAGCACTAAGTTTTTTTTTAAGAACTTACTAAACCTTAATGTTGTCTAAGTTCATGGGGAACCATTTTTCCACCTTTTCAGGGATCTCAGTTTTTTATCACAACTGAAACTTTGGTTTCTGGTTACAGGAGAAGAACCAGTTCTCAGATAAAACCGCCCCTGACTTGCAGCTGAATCCCTCCAGTTACCTCATTTCATAGAATCATAGAAGTCGGGTCAGAGGGACTTTGTAGATCTTCAAGTCCGACCCCCCGCCTGGGCGAGAGAAAAACTGGTCTCAAATGACTCCAGCCAGGTAGGCACCAAGCCTCTCTTAAAGACCCCCAGGGTAGGAGCCAGCACCATTTCCCTTGGGAGTTGGTTCCAGATCCTAGCCGCCCTGACCGTGAAGTAGTTCTTACGGATGTCTAATCTGAACCTCCTCTCCAACAACTTGTGGCCGTTATTTCTTGTTATGCCAGGGGGCACTGGGGAAACAAGGTCTCTCCCAAATCCTTCTGGTCCCCCCTAGTGAGTTTATAGACAGTCACCAGGTCCCCCCTCAGCCTTCGCTTGTGAAGGCTGAACAGGTTCAGGTCCCGCAGTCTCTCCTCGTAGCCTGCCCTGTTGTCCCCGGATCATGCGGGTGGCCTCCTCTGGACCCTCTCAATGTTGTCCACATCCCTCCTGAAGTGGGGCGCACAGAACTGGATGCAGTACTCCAGCTGCGGCCTGACCAGTGCCACATAGAGGGGGAGGATCACCTCCTTGGCCCTGCTAGAGATGCATCTGTGGATGCATGACAAGATCTGGTTAGCCCTGCCAACCGTGACCTCGCATTGTTGGCCCATGTTCATCTTGGAGTCAATAATGACTCTAAAATCCCTTTCTGTCTCCGTGCTCTCAAGAAGAGAGTTTCCCATCTTATAAGTGTGCTGCTGGTTACTACTGCCCAAGTGCAGCACCCTGCAGTTGTCAGTATTGAAACCCATCCTGTTTTTGCTAGCCCACCCTTGTAACCTATCCAAGTCTTGCTGCCGTCTTTCCCTCCCTACTAGCGTGCTCACCTCACCCCAAATTTTGGTATCATCAGAGAATTTAAACAGGTTGCTTTTCACCCCATCGTCCAAACTGCTGATAAAGAGATTGAATAGTGCGGGCCCAAGGACCGAGCCCTGGGGGACTCCGCTGCCCACTTCTCCCCAGGTCAAATATGACCCATCCATCACCACCCTCTGAGTACGACCTTTGAGCCAATCTGCAATCCATCTGACTGTGTGGGCATCAATGCCACAGTTGCCTAGTTTTTTAATGAGGATGGGGTGGGAGACGGTGTCAAAGGCCTTGCTGAAGTCCAGAAAGACTACATCCATGGCAACACCTGCATCCAGTGCTTTTGTGACCTCATCATAAAAGGCAATCAGGTTAGTCTGACATGACCTGCCCCAAATGAAACCATGCTGGTTACCCTTGAGCATCATCCCTGAAGCCGGCCCATCACGGATGTGCTCCTTGATGATCTTCTCAAAGAGTTTCCCTAGGATTGAGGTAAGATTGACAGGCCTGTAGTTGCCCAGGTCCTCCCTCTTCCCTCTTTTAAAGATGGGGACCATATTGGCTATCTTCCAATCATCTGGCACCTGGCCCAACCACCATGAGCACTCAGAAAGCTGTGCCATGGGCCCTGCAATAACCCCTGCTAGCTCCCTCAACACCCTGGGGTGGAGAGCATCTGGACCTGCTGATTTGAACACATTCAGCCCCTCCACAAGCTCTCTAACTCAGTCCTGAGGTCTGGAGGTGTCCCTCTTAAGTCCATCTTGCAATTTAAGAAGATTTGCTTCTTGTTATCTCACTCCCCACCATGTCACCTCAGCTGGGACTTAAACCCAGATCTCCCACGTGGTAAGCAGGACCACTGCCACACAGCCACCACTGGTCACACCATTTGCTACAATTAAACACAACTCAGCAAATAACTAAACTACCAACCAGTTAGGGTTCAGCGCATTCTCCTTCCCTCTAAACATGATCCCAACATTCATGGCATGGTGCAGCGAAGAATAGAAGTCAGTGTAATCTCCTGGAGAAGGACAAAAACTGATCAACTGTATGAAAGAGGTAGGGCTAAGAGTACACATTTTCACCATGAAAAGGAGGGGGATGGGGACAGAGAGAAAGATTGAAAGAGCAGTTTTGGAAGAAAAAAAACACATCTAAGAACAGCACCTGATTACTGATGCTCATTGCATAAAAGGGGCAGATGGATAACTATGCATGGACTATAAAACGTATGCAATATTGGCTTTTTTCAACCTCAGTGCAGAAAGGGAAAAAATAATGGGCTGCATGTTAATCTCTTAGCTACAAATTCATAAACAAGGAATCCCTTTTGTGTGTGTTTTGTTTTCTTTTCTTACAGGTTATTCATTTGCCATTGTGTGGATGCTACGGGAAATGCTAACAGAGGAAATGGTTTCATACTCAGTTCGTTTGCTGCCCTCTGCTGCTCTGTCTAAGAAACAGTTACCAACCATGTCGGTTAACTTGGCCCACGCCTGTTGCCCAAGAAACACTCATAATGGGTTCAGTGGGATTGAAAGTGTCTTGGGTTATAACAGGCATCCCCTATCCATCTCTTGCTTAAAATACTGACCCTTGAGTGCCTCGGTTAGTGACAGAAGATGGCACGGACCATTCTTGTGATTTATTCCAGGTTTTTTACAGCACTGAGGTTTTACATAAAGCTTCAGTTTCTGGAGCCAGGTAATTACAAGGAAGAGTTTGAAAATGGGACCTGAGTGTACTTTCCTGCTCAAATATAAGATGGCAAATGAAAGAGAATCCAACATTTATTTTCTTTAACCATCACGTTGTTGAGTCAGCTGCCGGCTTTTTGTTTTTCAGTGCCTGATGTTTGAACACTTGGGGCTGGCAAGGCCAGGAAGAGTTTGCACATCCCAGTGGCAGAGACCCTCTCTCAAATTCAACTGGTAACAGGCATAAAAAAAAGGCCAAGTTCACAGTATTTCCTCTTTGTTCGTATATACAGTTACGAGCACAGGTAAAATTGGCCTCTACACCTCACTAAAGAAAGACTTTCCCACCTTTACATACCAGTGACAGCTAGTCTCGACAAGTGGAAAGGGTTACTTGGCTGCTTTCCATCTTGTCTTGTTCTAAGAGGTTGTCACCAATGGAGTCAACCGAGAACTGTAAATACCCAGTATTTAGGATCTGCACATCCAGGATCTTCAGGAATTATCTTGCAACTGTAATACTCTTACAGCAACTGCGGCCCCTTTCCAACCTGAGGTTACATCTAAACAGCTCAGTCTAGCCATAAATAATTTGCAGTTAGATGGTACTGCATGTTATGGTCAAGATGAGCATCGGGCTAACGAAAAGTGCTTTGAGACGATGTGGTCAGAAACAATGTTTCAAAAAGTTGCTTTTTCATTAGAAAATGCTGACATTAAAATGGAGACTTTTTGTAGTAATGTATCACTTTTCATGAAACTTTTGTCTGGAAGGTTTCTCAGGTTCAGACCGATTATCTTCTTAGTCAAAGAGAGAGAAATCCCAGAATAGCCAACAGCTGCGTGCCAAGATAACTCATTTCGTTCTGTGCAGGGGCTTGAACAAGGGTCTTCCATGTCATCCTAGGTTACCAACCTAACCCTCCGGCTGTCCTGCAATCTCTCTTTTCAAAGCATCGAGAGTCTCGATTCTGTCCTGATGTGGAAGGTGTTTGAAATGTCGACATTTTCCACAGGTTGGGAGAATTATTTTCTGTTTGGTTTTAATCATACAGCCATTTGGTGATACAATTGTGTCTTCAGAGATAAAGCGACACTAAGGAAACTTAATTTAATAAAAACTGCACCCAAAGGCCTTACATTGGAATTAAAACTTGCCCACACATTTTATTGACCATCAGAAATGCCACCTGCAATTAGCCACGTGTAAAATCTCCTGTAAACCAATAGAAAATCTATGCCACAGACACAATGTCCTTATTCTGAACATATGGGACATGCAGAGCAAAGCAGAGTCTCTCCTAGTTCATGCCACTTACCGATTTCAGCTGGCAGATGCATTATGGCGGAGGCTTGAGATACAAATGCTCTGGAAATACAAAGAAAGACTTCAGCAAATGGGTGCCAAGTACTTGGGAGCCCAAGGGCCCTGGTCCCTCTTGGGAAGAGGACTGTCACCTGAAATGTGTAAAACTTTCCACGTGCTCATCATCTTAGGCCCCCCATGGCGAAAATAAAAGTTGGCGCCTATGCTTCGGCACTTAAAATGCTTAGCTCTCCTCCTGTTTTGGTTTGGAGGCATGTATGCTGCTAAGACGTTCAGTCTCTCTGTGCTAACTCGTTTCTTGCTTCTGCTCTTTGCTATAATTCTGTGCTAATTCATAAGGCATAAAATAGCAGCACAGAATATGCAGGTCCTGTTACAACGATGCAATTAGCTGACTCTATGGCGCTGCTGTTAAGAGGTAGACCGGAGCATACAGAAACCGCTGAAGGTTTGGGAGAGCTCATTTTTTACTTGTACCAGTGCACCAAATGGGTCTATTGAAGTGCACTGGCAGTGATGTGTATGTGTTGTCACTGCCCTCTGCAGGTTGGAAGGGTTAGGATTAGGATTTAGGTTTAGGATTAGGATTAGGTTCAGGCTTATGTTCCCGTCTAAGAGAAGGCCTGGCAAAGC
Organism: Crocodylus siamensis; assembly: GCF_052110815.1. Classification (NCBI taxonomy): domain Eukaryota; kingdom Metazoa; phylum Chordata; order Crocodylia; family Crocodylidae; genus Crocodylus; species Crocodylus siamensis. The sequence continues at coordinate 15,428,407 of NC_143409.1, read as the reverse complement.
AAGATCCACAAGCTGCCGCGTGTTGCTGCAATGTCAAGTGTCGCAGTGGCTAACTTTTCACCACCCATCTCCCAAAATGGGATCCAGAGCCCTGAGTTAGATGCATAGCTTTCCCAACGCATTGTCTGAAGCTTTGGGCTTCAAATTGGGATTCACAGCAGGCAGCATGCTGAATGGGAAGCCCTTAGAATATGTGTGCTAAGAAGAGCCCCATCAGCTTTAAAGCTGGCAGCAGTGTTTATACTATTGCTTTGAGAGACAGATCCACCGTAGGAGCTAGGCACCTAATGTGGGACATGGATGGAAGTTAGGCCTCCAAATCCATGAGGACAACTCTGAAAATTCCCTCCTGACCCTGTGGATTTTATAGACTTATATTTCCAGCCGTAAAAACCATGAGGTACCATGCCCAGAGCTGTTCACGTCAGCCTGATCGCAAGCCTTGAAAGCAGCCCTTCCTCTGCAAGGGCCAAGACACTTCCAGCATGTTCTAGGCACACCTGGCCCTCCAACAGCACCGGGTTCTGCCCCAAATACAATGACCGCCAGCACGTTCATTAAAAATACGGCTATGGGTCTCCCCTCCTTTATCCTGCGGCCGAGTGGTTGGGAGCACCCGGGCTTTGAAGGCCTAGGTTTGAGTGCTCTCTTCAGCCTGAGGACATTCAAACCCATGCCTCACCTCGGTGTATGCCCCTCCCAGGGGGCCAGTCTCCACCTTTACTGTGGACGCCTGCAAGAAAGAGTTCACGATTCACTGAGCCAGGCTGCAGCTGCGAGAGGGAGTGCGAGTGTAGTTCCCAAGGATTATGGCACTCCCCTGGGAGAAGGGCGTCCTGCCCCAAGGGCTTATCTACACATTTTCTCCGTGTCTCCAGTCCTTAGAGCAGACTGGGACCCAGGCCCCTCCATTCCCAGCTGAGTGCACTAACCACTGCCTGCAGCACTCCCTGCTCCCAGTGCCCCCTCTCGCTGCTTCTTCCTGGCCTGAGGCATCTTGGGTTTTCATCCCGCGCTCTCTCTCTGGCAATGTGGAAGTACCGTCAAGACCACCTGTCTTTTCAGAGGCAGGACCATCTTTGCTTCCCTTCTGACAGTCTAGGTGCCTAAGCCCAGACGAAAGAGCTGAGCTGCGAATCTTGATCTACCATTGATACTTCCTCTCAGCACATACTGAGGCATTTATGTGCCCCAAGATGATGGATTTAGAATACGCTCCTCTTCACCATTTTCCATGCTCTAGCTCTAAGGGCCTATGAGGGGTTTTATGGGACTATATTGGTCTCTCTCGAAATGCAGCCTGCCATGGTCTCAGTACAGCGAGGAATTCTCCTGAAAACGTACCTCTCTGCTTGATAGCGGTCTGTACCTTCCAAGTTGATGAAAAGTCTTGACAGCTGCACAGCAACCAGGCTACGAGCTTGGTTAAACAGTTTTGCAAGCCCACGTTTAATTGAAATATCAAGGGAAGGAGAGACAACGGGAACAGCAGTGACAGTCAGCGGCCAGAGGGAATCAGCCGCACTTCCCTGCCAGGGAGGGCAGCCCCGTTTCTCAGACGATGGGCTGCCTGGTGCTGTTTACCGCTTGCGCTCGCGGTACAGCGCAACTCGTTCCCGAGCCCGGGCAAGAAGAGCTAACACTCTGCTCCTCTCGTTCAGCCTTCAGACAGCTGGAGCCAAGTCCAAGCGCTGCTTGTACCTACGAGGACATGCCATGCGAGTCAGCCGGGAGTCCCTTCCAGCTCCCACATTCCTCACCTTTTTCGTAGCTCTGAGTCGTCTCTGAGCATTGGCTCCCGGGCTGACAGGAGCTTTTGGAGAGAGGCTCTAGCTTCCTTCCACGCCTCGCGGCCCAACCCCATGAAGTCGTTAAGTGTTGGCTAAAACACAGTATAAAGGTAAAGAGGTACGTGAAAGGCAGCAGGCTTGTCCTACCCGCCATACACAGCAAAAGCCCGATGTGACTGGTGTTCAGTAACTAATTATCAAGAAAATGATAGGCAGCTGGGTGTCCTGAGGCTGGAGCCTAGTGTGCTTCTGAGCAATGCTGGCTGGCTTTGCCTGGCCCCTTGTCTGCACCACCACTCATCGCAGCTCAGGTGGTGACACCGAGCCCAGCACACTGGAGTTCGGGACTGCAACTAGGGCTCCTCTACAGCAAACCAAACCAATGGTGAAATAACAGAGTGACTGCTTCTTACATTTCCACAAAAGCTTTTGGTTGCAAGACACCAGGGTGGGCATACATGCACAACATACATACTCTCTCAGACTGCAAGGCCTACATACCAGTTAAATCCCTAAATCACTGCTGTTCCTTCAGCATGAAGAATTAGGGCCTGTCTATATTGCTTCTGGGCCAGGCCAGGGAGTCCTACTGTGAAGCATGCCCAGTCCAATCACTCCTGATCTAAGCCTGCCAGATCCTGAAATGAGATGCTGCAGCCACCTTCAAGGGGTCCTGAATGAGTGGCAAGTGCCACTGCTACTCTCACCATCTCAGGTGTGACCACTGGCATGCGATCAGGGCTCTAAAGCAGCTACATGGGCTCATTTCTGTGAGTTGGTACGTGCAGAACAGGAGCAAACAGGCATGAGACACGTCACAGCATGGAAGTGCTGGGAGTCTTGGGGTCTGACCGCAGCTCTGCAGCAGGGAGCCCAGCAGGCCAGGGGTTGGCGACTGGGGCTGGGCACCTCAAATTCTTGGGACAAGCTGCAGGGTCTGTCAAGTGTGGCAGGACTGCCCGAGAGCCACAGACTGCCGGAGCTCCTGCAGCTGCACTTTGAGATAGATATTGTCATCATTGTCTTTGCTGCCATGAAACAAAGGCCTATCAATCTTACAGAACAGCTGTAGGGGCTGAGGAGTTTCCAACTTGGGAAGAATTCAGAAAAATCTTTGGTTTCAGTCTGATTCAGACTGATATCAAACAGAAAAGATTCTCCTGTGAATCACAAAACCTATTTTTTGGCTAGCCCTATTGTTGCAGTCCTGCCTCAGTCATGGTGAGACAAAAGGTTTTTCACAGACTGCTCATGGTGCACAGAGCCAATTTTGCAGGCATTTTATGGCAGTTCCACCCCTTGCTGCTGACTGGCCAAGAGGTAAAAACCGCATCATGAAACAGCAAATTCCGCAGAAATATATAAATTACCATATTATTATAAATCCAAGTATTCAATTTAAATCTAAATCTTTGTATTACAGTAAGCATCTTTTTGGGGGGGGGGGTCAATTCTGTAGGAAATCATGGTCAACACCATTTTTTGCGGCGATCGCAGAGATCGCTGTTCTTCGCAGTTTTCACAAAAATCACAAATCTGTGATTTGACTCTCACTATTGTGCAATGGGAAGCCAGCAAGAGAGCTTGCAATCATTAGGTCCTTCTATGTTTTCATGATGGCTGCTTTTTGTTGGTGGCTGCACTCCTTAGTGACACAAGTAACATTTCAGCAAAGCAGACTTCCCCCTGACCCCTTCATCACATGCTGCTCCCTGCCTTCTGTATGTGAAGAGGAAAGGAAAGAGCTTTGCTGGACTTCACTAAATACCACATCCTCTAAAATCTGCTCCTATGGGACTGTAGAAGAATCACTTGAGCAGATGCATATACAGTGGGTACACAAATAGTGAGCCCTGGGCACAACAAGTCATGGATCTACAGTGGGGTGGACAATTATTCGGGCTGGAGGGCCACTTAAGGTGTTTTGGTGAGCTGTTGAGGGTGGGGCGCTTGGCCCCCCCATCACAGTTGTTTGCACTGGCGTGGGTGGGGGGGAGGGTAGGGGGAACAGGGCAATGCCAATTGATCCCACCCAGCCTCAGGCCTATCTGGATGGAGTGGGCGGGAGGGGTCTTTGTGGAGACTGGCCCAGGACCTCTGCAGGCCGGGTGGATAGGATAGGGCTGCAGGCAGGCAGGGAGGGTGTCTGGGAGTGGGACAGACCAGCAGGCAGGGCTGGGATCATGGGGCAGTGATCACATGGGGCTGAGGCCTGGGGCAGAATCGTGATCTGCTCCCTATATGTCCCTGCAACAGGCGCCAGTCGGCCTCTGCCTGCAGAATTAGGGCCCGTCGCAGGGACATGTGGGGGATGGATCACCCCCAAGCCCCAGGCCTTGTACTGTCACTGCCCTTTGATCCCAGCCTGCCCAACCGTCTCACTCCCAGACACTGCTTCCCACATGCCCACAGCCCATGGGAGTCCCGGGCCAGTACTTATGGAGACATCACCTGCTCGCCCACTCACTCCATCTGACACCTCCAGTGGCAGGTCTGGGGTGGGCAGGCCGGGGTGGCTGGACAGCGGCAGCTGACACTGAAAGTGGCAGATGGAAGTGTGGGGGCAGACCGAGCCACTGCTGCGGGGGCCACCAGGATGCAGGGTCTGGCCGCCGTGCTGCCCCTGCCTCATCCTCACTTTGCCCAGCCCTGTGGACTATAGCTCCTGGTGGGAGCTATAGTGGGATAGGGGTGGGCTGTGCTCCATGCCAGTTGGCACCTCCGCACCCTGGGTGGCAGGACCAGCTGCACACACCACAGCCCAGGCTGCTCCCTGTGCCTGGGCTGGGCAGGGCCAAGGGACCCAATGTGGACCAGAAACACTTGGTGGGCTGGATCCGGCTTGTGAGCTGTATTCTGCCCATCTCTAATCTACAGCACGCCAGCTCCTCTAGGGAAGAACCTGTATGCCAGCTTACAATACAATCTCTCTCTTTCATTTACTTTGTCACTTATGTCATCCCACAGGCAGTTACAAGAGCAGATGCTGAGCTCCAAATCCATGTTCTCATTTACCTCGAGGTAACTTGTCCATAAGCCCATGCCCCAGCCTTCACCCAGTATCGCACTGCTCTGTGTTTAAGCCTGCGTAACTCCATTCAGCACTTACACTCATGTGAAGCTGGAACAACCCCAATACCCATAGTCTGTGTTTCTGCTCGAGGGGCTACACTACAGCACTACAGACAAACCCAGGTAAGGGGCTGCAGCGTTCTTGATCTGAGCCCGAGTCCCTTCAAACTCTACAAAACCTGATGGAAGGGGGCAGTATCAAGAGGGATGATAAATACCTGGTCGAAGACATTCTGGTGCTTGGAAAGTACTGGTCCAGTGAATAGATGTTTAACAGCACTCAGATCCAATATCTGGTCTCCGATCGCCACCCCAATCCTGTGCCTTGGCTACAAGGGAAAGAAGAGTTTATACCTGTGCTCTCAATAATCATCCACAGAGGGTGATGGGAGCACTGCATCACAGGGTCTAATCTAGTCAGGGGCTGAGGAGCCAAGCTGTTGGAGTGGTTAGTTATACCTTTGGTACGGTATGATTAACCAACAAAACTAAAGGAGAGGAAATTGCAGATTCTGAGAGTTGGAACGAGGCATCCCAATTCCAGATCCCTGAAGGGATGAGGTGGGAGTAAGATACCGGTGATGACCAACATCTCCTGTCCCCTTCCTACGTATCAGTGGTACCTTTACAGCTCCCATTACTCTAGTTAACCGAATGCCTGTCATTAAAGTAGTTTCCCTCACTACGCTCCTGTAAGATATGGAAGTGCCACTTTGGAGAACTGAGACACACAGGGGGCTCATCTAGAGGTCCCCCAGGCTGTATGCAGAAAAGCTGGGACTGAACCAGTCTTAGGCTAGTGGTCTGCTACTTGGGAAGGAGGAAAGGTGCTTGTGGACGGTTCCCTTCCAGTGTGATTATTCCTCTCCATCCCAGGGAAGTAGAATGAAAGGAGCCAAAACCAACCAGCAAACCTTGCTCGTTCCCTGCTGGTTTTGTAGGATCGACATAAACTACGGACATTAACCAGATACAAGCCCAGGCCTACCAGTGTGCAGCACAGACCGTTTCCCCTGCCCCAGGGGCGCTGAAATCACAGACACTATGGCCTGATCAAGGCAAGGTCCGGTGGTGTGTTTTAAGTGAAATACAGCCATGTTAAACTTCCATTCCAAATACAAGTACAAATATGCATATTTGGCCAAACAAACTGGAATAAGATCAGTAGGGACAAAGAAAAAAACAGACATGGCCAAGCAGTTTTAACCTTTAGTCTTTAAACAGGACCCCCCAATGTGATATGAGCAAACAGGGCCCTAAATGTTTATTCAACAAACATTCCTGCCATAAAAATCTCAGGTCAGGGCAGGTTAATTTCTAATCCATAGCCCTGAATTACATCAGTTATTTTAACTTTAAATCATTCCAACAGTGGGATGCGGTTGGGAAATCAATTTCCAAAATCCGCTTGACCGATTTGTTTAAATGCTGGAGATGTTTCCTCAGCAGAGAATCATGATTGTGGAAGGGGAAAACTAGTAACACAGAGGGATCTGGGACCATCTTTAATTTCATCATCCAGCTTTTTTATCTCTGAAAACACCAGGTCAGAGTCAAGGCTGTTCTGTGCTGGAATTCACTTTTAAAGCCCTGCTGATAGATGAGGACAATGCTAGAGATCAAGTGATAGCTATTATGACCTGTGCATACAACACTGCCCATTAACCTTTGGTAATCCTCCAGCTTTCCCCTTTCCAGAGGTATCTGTTTGTCTGCTTTCTCTTTCAGGAGAGGGTGTGTTTCAAACGCTCCTGATCTTTGTTACCTTGGTAAATTTATACATGGGAATCTATTGCAATCAGCAGTGCCAAACTGTATAACTAGAGCTATAGGGGCAAGATTTTTGAAGGCATCTAAACCAGTTAGGCATCCTCTTCCCATCATAATTAAAAGAAAAACCTGGTGCCCAAATTTCCTTCGGGCTTCTGTCAAAATCTCAGCCAGAGTTTTCTTGTTGGATGAATACCAGAATCCTGCCTGATACGGTGCCTTCCTCCACCCAGACCTTTGCATTGACGGGAACATCGAATACAGACGATATAGAAGAAACTCAACTTGCCCAAGATTGCACAGAAGGGCAGTGATACAGTTAGGAACAGCACTCCATTCAACTCAGCACTTTAGAAAGTAAACCCAACTGCCTCTTGCATTAGAGTGGAAAAATAAAAGGTAGGCCATTAAATAAAAGGTTAGATTGTTTTATCGTTAAAACAAACTCCACTTGGCATTTTAAACATATTTTAACTTCTAATTTAGCATCGAGTCACATCACAGACAACAAACAAAGCTTGGATTCATGGCCGATCAGATAGAGTTTAAAATCTGGTTTCTAGAGTGAGATGAAGGAGGGTTAAGTTCAACTGCGCGGACCATAAGAAACGGGAGTGTTGGCAAAAAGTGGAAACTAATGCATGCATGCGCCTACCTAATGCAATCCAGACTCTTGCAAAATTATGCACAAAGAGCAGAGACAGTATTAACACCATCCTGCACAGAGCAAAGATACTTAACCAGCGTATTAATATTGTTCACTTCATTCTATAGAAACAGCCCACCCACCACCAGGATACAAAAAGGCAACCTATTCGCTGCAATGTCAGGGCAAGTTCGACAAACCTGCACGATTCCCCGCGTATCAGGCCCTTCTAGCCTCCAATAACTAGGAATCATCTTCTTGCCAAACTCCTCACCCATTCACAGCAGCTAAATTTCTTGATAAGACAAAGCAGCAATTGTAGCAATACAAGGCCAAAGCAGCACGTTACTCACCTTGTCCCTAGTAGAGAAAACCCCATAGGGGAGGTTTTGGAGAGGGAAATCTGAGTTCTCCTCTACCTGGATGAACGACATTTTGATCTTAAAACAGACCTCAGCAGAGCACCCCCAGTCCTGGCTCTGCTACAATCCCACCTAAAAGTAGACTCCCTCCAGATATTATATTCCACAATGTGGAGCTGGCAGATCCCACCCTCTCCTCTAGGGTCCAGCCAATCCGCAAGCCCTGCTGCAAGCCCGCCCCGTGCTGTGGCTGCTGGAAGCCGGGACGGTTAATTAATACCAGAGGTCTGAGTGACTCAGCAGCACCAGCTGCAATGCTTCTGGCCTGGGTACTCCAGAGCACATCCCGCCCCCATTTCTATGAACCTTGAACAGCAAGGGGGGCCCTTATTTGAGCAATACCTAGCAAAAGAAACCTGAGCAGATGAGACATGCCAGAGTGGCTCAGAGACTAGAGCTGTTTGGGCTTAATGACTGGTTCCTGTCTGTGAAAGTTACTTAAATACCAAAGTAACTGGATGAAATAACTGGAAAGAAAAGGGGCAGTTCATACAGCAGGATCTCAGATCCCTTGGGGACACGGGACTTTGCTAAAATACACCAATTCTAAACAAAATATAGAAATGTTTATACAAATTGCACCCAACTGACTTCAGCTCTGAAGCTCTGGCTGTAGAAGAGAGGTGAACATCTCCCAAGAACTGTAAAGAGCACAGCAGAGGTGCTCTCACTCCACAGCCTTCTCACCCCATGTGGACAAACTTACCCAAAAATAATTTTTAAAAAAAGCCAACAACCTAGCTCTGTATACAAGGCTGCAAATAACACTGGGATTTCCCCCTCCCTTTTAAAATAATAGAGCTTTCTCTTCAGGAAAGATGTTTGAACTTGGGGCTACGAAGCCCAGGGAGATGGACTTCCTCACTTTCCAAGAACAGTTAATCATGAAATAGTTACTCATTTTGAAGTAGTCTTGTGCCACAGGGTAGCAAGCACTCTGACCAGATTCAGTTATTTTAGAACTGATGTAACTTTACGGACTTCAGTACAACTATGCTATTTTACGGCAGCTCAGGATTTGGCCACTATAACTTTTAAGGATGTCTTTGCATGAAAGAGAACAGCTTTTTATCTTAGTTAACTTACAGTTTAACTGCATTAATATTCTTCAGCCAGGCAAAGTGTACAGTAAGATTTAGTTAAAAGCAGTTATACAGCCAAGCTGATTTTAATCTACGTGTAGACAAAATGCAATTAAACAAGAATCAAGCTGGGAAGCCAGCTTCAGTAAAAATCACCTGGGCCCCCTCTACACATGCAGGCAAAGGTGCAATTGGCTCTCATGTGCAATATACACAATTGTGCCTCCTGTCTTGCACCTTATTACTGGTGTAGGGGAACCTGATATTGGACTCCCACAGCTATCTCAGTCCCCAGGGCCTGAGGGTTTCACGTACCCCCAAACCCTGGGGATTATGGCTGCCTCAGTCCCCAGGGGCTGGAGCACCCTGGGGATTATGGCTGCCTCAGTCCCCAGGGCCTGGAGCACCCCTGTGCTGGGAGCCCTATCAGCTGAGGGGGCTACCAGACACAGGGGAGACCCTGCTACATGTGCAAATTAAAGCTTGATAGCAACTAGCTCTATAGTACACATTTTTAGGCTAACTTTATAGCTGGTTGGAGCTTTTTATTTCCTGGTAAATACTTTACACATGTACCTAGTCTTAAGATTATTGTACAATTAACTAGTTAATTGTGCAATACTTGGAACATGTAGAGGGGGCCCTGCTATCACAGATGTATCAAGGCAAAAAGAACTAGAGAGACATCTGCCTACCTACCTATCATCATCCAGATTCAGACTTCAGCGATGCCAAGATCCCAGATACCAAAGCAATTCAACGTGACCGTTTTTGTTCCACTGAGTGACTACAAAGTTGGGAAAGGGCCGATCCAAAACCTCTGTTCTGGTTTACATGAGGCACAGGCTACTCTTGGGACACACTCAAAGAAATCACCAAACGCAGAAGAGAACGATGCTTTTCCCTTCAAATTGTGCTGCAGACTTCTATTTCATTGGTTCAAGACAGGTGGGAAATGGGAATCGCATACCCCCCAAATGATAGTCAATTAACTCACTGTGTTTAACAATAAGAGGAATTTAAATTCCAATCCCTTTCTGTCCAGATAACGGCTTCCATGGTGTGAGGCCTGGTGGCAGGTGTGCAGAAGCAGGTAGGAAAGGAGCATTCGAGTTCTGAAAGGCAGCTGCTTTTTGCGAACAGTTTTCCTTATCCCTGCTCATGGAGGTCAGTTATAGCCCTTGGACAATGGGAAGCACTTCGTTTTAAAATCAAGCAGCTTCTTTCTTCATGGACCTAGTTGTTCTTTTTTCTCTAGTCTGAGCTCTTGCAGAACTGAGCAAAAGCTCACTTCTACAGAGACAGATGGAGAGAAGCAACAGAGTAAAAAGGAAGAAGGCAAGGACTTCAGAAAGGAAGAGGAATTGAGTGAAAAGGCAGCGAGGGAGAAGTAATGGTAAGCAACATTTAGAAAAAAAGTACAGCAGACAGAATGGACAAGAATGCTGATTTATTGTACAAGGACACTGCTGGGTACTAGCAGAGTCAGCATGAATGAGCACCTTTTATACAAAGCCAGGGCCCTATCGAGATGTGTTTGGCAAATCTGTGCATTCCCTCCTGTGCTCCCTTGCCAAATACATAGTTCAAGAAGTTCCAGTTTTGCTAAATAAAGCTTCCACGAAATGTTCATCCAAGTACAAAGTGGTCAAAATTGTAGGTTGCCTGATACCTGATGTCAAAAGATCCCTTTTGCAAGCATAGTGTTAATACACTAGATAGTGAGCTTATCTACTAATTGCCAGCCACCACTTGCAGACTGTTCAGAATTTTAAAGGATGCTTTCAGCTTTGATGAAAAATTTAATGAAGCAGCTGCTCATAACATCTTATTTGGTCTGAATATTTGGAAGTTGCCAAGTAAAATTCTAGCTGCTGATCAGTTCCACATGGGGAGGAATCAGTCATTTCTTGTAAGTTTTGTAATGAATTCAACGCTGGTTGAACTTACACGAGCAGTTACATCAAGTCACTGAAAGAGATCTGAACCTTTAACCTGACACTGGTGATTAAATGGCTTTGAAAAAATCTCTAGGCAGTTATGTTTGGGGTTTGACAAGGATTTACAGAACTGCTGAATGACTGATAATACGCTGATCGATTCATGAGCCACCACTACCATTAAG